>NC_051159.1:16614614-16814613 GCF_013339745.2 Dermacentor silvarum
ACCGACAGTTTCTGGAGTTCTTCGCGGATTACGGAACGGATGAGCTCTCGGAAGAAATCGACGTGGCCCCCGAGAGCTCCGAAGAAGTCCGTAGGTGAGGCAGCGTTCACTTGGCGTTCGTATGATGTTGCCCGCTGCCGAAGAGTCTGTTCCATGGTGACGGCCTCGGAAAGAAATTCTGACACAGTCTTGGGAGGACTGCGTACGAGACCACCGAACAGCTGCTCTTTCACACCGCACCTTCTTTTCTTCTGACATGCTGGGGTCGGCTCGTCGAAAGAGACGCGTCATGTCCTCGACATACATTGCGACACCTTCGTTCGGCATTTGAATACGGGACTGGAGATCACGCTCAGCTCGTTCTCGGCGATCAGGGCTCGCATAGGTCTCAAAAAGACGGCGTTTGAATTCTTCCCATGAAGTTAGGGTATCTGCACGGTTCTCATACCAAACACGTGCGCCATCGTTAAGGCTGAAATATCCGTTTTTCAGTTTGTCTACATCGTCCCACTTGTTGAACGCGGCAACACGTTCATAGTGCACCAGCCAATCTTCAACATCCTCATGCATGGCACCGTGGAAGGGATTCGGTGTTCGCGGATTGAGTAGCGTACAATGAATCGGCGTAGTGCCTTCCATACCGGTTGGGGTGGTCGGAGCTGCCATTGTCTCTGGGAGGAGTCGAAACTCAGGGGCTTGTCCACGGATCCTTCTGCTGGCGCGGTGTACAGGCGTAACCACCGGTACGGGACTGGAGCTCCTGCTGCTCGGAGTGGTTTGGTGCATAGATTAGATTACCCAGCACCTCCACCAGTTTGTCACGCGCTAAGGCAAGCGCAAGCAACAGTACCAGCAGCCAGACACGAAGAATGCCAGACACGAAGGAGACGGTTCTCCAGCTGGCGCGGGATCTTCGACTTCGTCGTCTTCTCCGTTCTTGCTGGGCACCCAATGATGATTGTTGGCTGGCTCAAAACACCAGGTGGCAATATTAATGCAGCATTGCGTGAACGTTACAGACCCCCAGGTGGTCTAAATTAATCCGGAGTCCAATACTACAGCGTGCCTCAATCAGATCGTGGTTTTGGCACGTAATTAAAGCCCAAGAATTTTTTTTCATAATAATGCACTAGAAAAAGTACAATCCGTCGCGACACTGTTCGTCCTGGGGACATACAACCGCTTTCTAAGTGTAGGGGGAAAAAAACTTGACTGGATCCTTTTGCTTGAACAGGGAAGTGGGTGACGTCTTAAGCTGTTGTACTCAATCTTTCACAATCATATGGGAATCTGCTTATCAGACTATCTGAAGTAGAGCACTGCACGGGCCGGTTTTTGAGGTCCAGGCCTGCATGGCCCGAGCCCGAAAGTATCATACGTTGGCCGGCCCGGTTCTGTTCGTCCCATTAGCCACTTTGCCTATACGAAGCTAGCTCGAATTCTCAGGTATTGTGAAGATACCGTCACGTGATCAACGGCCGCCGAGCGGTCTTCATCATCATCATCATCATCATCATCATCATCAGCCTATATTTTATGTCCACTGCAGGACGAAGGCCTCTCCCTGCGATCTCCAATTAGGACTGTCTTGCGCTAGCGTAATCCAACTTGCGCCTGCAAATTTCCTAACTTCATCATCCCATCTGGTTTTCTGCCGACCTCGACTGCGCTTCCCTTCTCTTGGTACCCATTCTGTAACCCTAATGGTCCACCGGTTATCCATCCTACGCATTACATGGCCTGCCCAGCTCCATTTCTTCCGCTTAATGGCGGTCTTCAAGCTGCATCAAAGCAGGTTTTTGCCCTGCATCCCTTTTTGGTGGTTATTTGATAATTTAACTGTAAGAGAAATAAACATTTCTTTACGAGCCGAACACGCGCATATTTTTATGTGAATATTTGGTATGAAGACAAACCACACAATCGACAATTAGGAAAATAGGGAGGGATAAGGCTGGCAACAACCACCTTGAGTGGCAGAACACCTGCTTATATGTAGGGATGAAGTTGTAGAAAAGCACATCGGTTGATCACCATGCTCGTACTTTAAAGTGTGCGGCAACGTACTATAGCGAAGGCATAGGTGAACAGTCCCGTGCACACCGAGGCCAGGTATTTCATCTCACTTTTGAATCTCATATAGTCATTCGAGTGTACCTACAGTGATGGAACTCGAGCCAATATTTTTGTCGCGAATGTAAATTTAAATACCATGGTTACTGGTTTTCAGGAATACCATAATACACGGCCACTAGCTTTTTTTTTTCATTAAACAGAAATTGTTGACCCGCAAGGCTAACGCTCATCATATTTTCACACGGAATATGCCATTTTATTTCTTTATTCGGCTTTATTATAATGATGTCAGTTTTTCAATCGACAATTTAGGCATCCTTGTTTCGAAATATTAACACGCGCTTGTGCCATCATGCTCCCAGAAGAAGACGAGGACGGCCTTGTTCACGAGCTAGCGCCTTGGTCTTTTGTCGGTGCTCCGCGGCCCCTTCGACGACTCGGACTTACTTTAATGGCCTCATTTAGAAGCCGCCTGTCTATTAAACATGCCATATTTCTGGTGGAGGTGCGGGGTATTCTCGAACCATGCAACAGACCCCTCCTAGCAGCAGGAACGCTATATCGCAACCGGAGCTCACGCCAGTACACCGCGCCAGCCGGAGAATCCAGGGATTGGCCCCCGAGTTTGAGCCTTTACCTGCGAGGACAACGACAATGTCAGCAGGCATCCGGTACTACCACGACTAACCCTGCGACGGCTACTCCGGTACCTCAGGTACCTCCTCATTACACGCTGCAAAAACCACGCGTGCCAAGTGCCTTCCATGGCGACCTTCTTGAAGACTGGCTGGCAGACTTCGAGCGCGTAGCTAAGTTCAATGGATGGGACGACGAAGCGAAGCGCCGGAACGTTTACTTCAGTCCTTTGGATGGCGCTCGCACGTGGTTCCAGAACCGCGAAGGCGTCCTGACAACATGGCGTGAGTTCTGTCGCAGGCTCTTGGACATCTATGCCAGCTCCGATCGCCGGGAACGAGCAGAATGGGCCGTCCATTCTGCTGCGTCACTTGATGCGAGGCATGAAAGAGCAGCTTTTTGGTGGACTCATTCGTAGTCCGCCCAAAACGGTCGCGGAATTTCTCACTGACGCCGTCGCCATGGAGAAGGCCCTGCACCAGCGTTCACACCAATACGATCGGCAAGTGAATCTCTCCTCTGCGACCAGCAGCCTAGGAGCTCTCACGACCGACGTCGAGTCGCTTCGAGAGATTATTCGAGCGGTAGTCCGCGACGAGCTGCGACAGCTGCATCAGGCGCAGCCGCCTTCAGCCAACTTCATCGCTAGCGTCGTGCGTGATGAAGTGCAGCATGCGCTCGGCGCATCACGTTACGAAGCAGCACTTCAGGCCGCTCCACTAGTTCAGGCGTTCAAAACTTCAAGTGAACCTCCACGCGCAACCCACGCTGACGTTTTAAGACGCACCGTCCCGTCGCCGGTGACACCTCCTACCATGAGCGACAACCAGCGTGCGACTTATGCCGACGCATTCGTGCCCCCTATCCCTGCACCAGCCTGCCGTCACTCCGTATGCGACACTTCAGTCAGCGCAGGCGGTTCCTTTTTTTTGGAGAGGCTCGACCCGCCGTGCGTACATTGGACATTTGGCGCATGCCCGACCGACGACCGCTCTGTTACCACTGCGGTGAGGCGCGTCATTTATACCGAGATTGCCAGTACCATCGCCTTGGACTCCAGGGGTTTCCTGTCAATTCGCCCCGACCACGTTTCGGACAACGGCCACCCGAGATTGAAGATTTTATCGCCCGACAGCGCGCGCCACCGTCATCAAGGCGTCAGTCGCGATCGCCGTCACCACAACCATCCTATTCGTGAGGTGCAAGTCGGATGTCGCAAGGACGCTCTCCGAGCCCTCGCCTGGAAAACTGACGTCAGCGACCTTTAGAGGTGAGGCCGCTGATACTCGACGTGCCGAAGACCTCCAATTGAAGCGACCTCAGACCGACGGAGACTTGACGACGCCGGTGTCTCAGGCGGGAGACTTTTCCATGAACATACCTGTGCTGATCGACGGTCGAAATGTTATTGCGTTAATCGACGTTAATTTTACTGGCGCTGACTACTCGATTATCAGCGGAAAACTGGCAAGTCGTCTAAAGAAAGTAGTTACGCCTTGGACAGGGACGCACGTACGGACAGCTGGCGGACATGTCGTCAAACCGCTTGGTGTGTGCACTTCACGGGTGCAAATTCAAAATTCTACATTTCCGATCAGCTCCCTTGTTCTCCGAGAATGCTCCCGTGAATTAATACTCGGAATAGACTTTCTTCGAGAGTATGGCGCCATCATTGACCTCCGCCGACGCTGTATTTCTTTCTCTACAAAGAATGCGACGACACGAGACACTTGCCGCCGCACAGCCGCTTTTCGAATTTCCGACGACAGCGTCACGATACCACCTCGTGCTAGTGTAATGATTCCGGTAACGTCCGAAGACACACGCGAAGGCGAAGTACTCGCAGAGGTCAACGTCTCCCTTCTGCTTATCCTCGGAATTAGCGTGGCTCGAGGAATTATATTGACGTTAGGGATGGCCAAGCTGACGTCTTGATCACCAATTTTACAAATGAATACCGACACCTCTTCCGTTGCACTGCCGTCGCTTACGCTGAAGCCTGGGAGGAAGTCATTGAGTGTTTCGCTTGTGGAGAAAGTTGCAGCAATGAAGAATGCGGCACAGATATTGACATCAATAACGAGCTGTCGGAGGACAATAAGGCGGCACTGCGGGACTGTTGTATTAATTCAAGGACTGCTTCGCGCGATCGTCTGAAGTCAGTCATACACTAATCACGCAGCACAGGATAATTATTTACGACGATGCACTTTCTATTCACCAGCAGCCGTATCGTGTTTCGCAGAAAGAACGCGAAGCAATTCAGCAACAAGTCAAGGAGATGATTGACGATGGCGTCACCCAGCCTTCAAACAGTCCGTGGTCGTCACCGGTTGTCCTGGTAAAGAAGGACGGCACTCGCCGCTTCCGTGTTGATAACAGAAAACTCAACAACGTCACAAGGAAAGACGTTTATCCGTTGCAGTGCATAGATGAGTCTCTCGACCGGCTACGGCGAGCCAAATATTTTTCTTCCCTTGACTTGAAAAGTGGGTACTGGCAGATTGAGGTAGACGAGCGTTACCGGGAGAAAACTGCCTTTGTCACTCCGGGTGGACTTTACGAGTTCCGAGTACTTCCGTTCGGGCTGTGCTTTGCTCCGGCAACTTTCCAACACGGTGGATGAACACGGATGGACACGGTGCTCGCCGACCTAAAATGGCAAACCTGTATCATCTACCTGGATGATGTGGTCGTATTTTCAGGCAGTTTTGCCGGACATCTTAAGCGACTGCGGCAAGTGCTCGAGGCAATCCGATTGGCTAATCTCACGTTAAAGCCTCAGAAATGTCACTTCGGTTACGAAGAATTGAAGTTCCTTAGATATGTCGTGAGCGCGGAAGCGTCCATCCCGATCCCGATGAAAACTGCCGCTGTAGCTGCTTTTCTGGCTACTACCGACAAGAAAAGCGTTCGACGCTTCCTGGGACTGTGCGCATACTACCGGCGCTTTATACGCAATTTTTCTAAAACTGCTGAACCACTTATTCGTCTCACGAGAGACGACACGCCGTTCATCTGGAGCTCTGAACAAGAAGCAGCTTTCGCCGAGCTTCGACATCGCCTGGCATCGCCCCCAGTTCTGGGACATTTCGACGAGGACGCCGAAACAAATTCATACTGACGCCAGTAACGTCGGTCTGGGTGCGGTGCTCGTACAACGGCAGGAGAACGGCGAAAGGGTCATGGCTTACGCCAGTCGCACCTTTTCACGACCTGAGTGCAACTACACTACCACGGAGAAAGAGTGTCTTGCCGTCGTATGGGCACTTGCCAAGTTTCGACATTACCTCTATGGCCCCCCCATTCAAGGTCTTGACGGATCCTTAAGCCCCAACCACAGGCATGCGTCGGCACGCTTCAGCGCGCGCCGACAAGCGAACGCGTCGCTTCGCGTTGGCTGGAGGAAGAGGGCGCGCAACCACAGGATACAAGCTCTGAGGCGCGCCGACGCTCGCTCCTCGGCTGCGGTGCACTGTTGCTTGACCATTTTGTCTTCAACCGTCCAAATGCGGCCCAAAACAGCCTGCTGTAAACTGAGCTTGACACAACAAGTTAGTAATCTGCATGCTCTTTTAGGTATAAAAAAACCGCTTGATTAATGAATGTACGCCCGCCGCAACGGTTTCCTTGAAGTAACATAACTGCACAAGCTATCGACATCAGTGATTGCGTTCGCCTTGTCTGCAAGATCGCTTTGCAAACACCTGCACGAGCATGGCATGTCACATCAATAGCTCTCGCACGATCTCATTTTTTTTTTGTAGTTCGTTGCACAGCCAACTACGTAAGAATTAGGTTTGCAAAGTATCATTGAAAAATCTGTATTATAAATGTAATTATGCTTGTTGGTGCATGAAAGAAACACGTAAGTGGGTTCTGAGAAAATCAGCAAAAAAAAAAAAAACATTGAAACACTTGTGGCGCTCACAAAGAGACATTTAGAACAGGTACAATTTGCCAATCTCGCAGCTTGTCTCCTGATTCTTGTTTCTGTCTTATCTTTCCCATGGAACATTTATTTAATTTTTCTAGGTTGTTTTGAAGCATCAACACCGCATCGGGAGGCCTTCACATTGAGCGGCATTGACATTAATTAAATAGCATACCGTCAAATACTACAAACAGAGAATCGCAGGGTTCTAATAGGTGTCTTTTGTTGCCCTTTGGCAAGTCGTATTATTGAAGCACTTATTCAAATGTATGGGGCAGCTCATTTACATAATATGAAAAAATATTTGTAAACAGATTATTTTTTTAAATTTATACACCAAGTCACCACATAAAAAAAGAAATACCAGTTTGTTTATTGTTGTCAGCCTACAATGATGTTTTGATTGAGAAAGGCATTCAGTTTGTTCTATGAGGCACGTAACAATTGCTGTGCTATATTATTTTATTGCACAACACTGGACATGGTGGCCAACCGTTATTAAACCTCAGAAGAAATTAATGGCACAATACCTATTGTTACGGAAGGATAGGAGGAAAGAAAAGAAGAAGAAGATCGAGAGACACTGTCTGCTGCGTGTTGTTGCTGGTCAGCTATCAAGCAAACAGCATTTTATTACACTTAATTGATGCTTTAAAAAACTGTCACACTATAACAATATTGCACAAAAGCTACTGAACTAAACTAATATACTAGTATATATTTAAAAATAAATTTCATACTACAATAACAATAACCAATCTATCAAATGCTTATTATAGAGCTCAGGAACTGCTAGAGGACCTTCGTACTGGTGCACTTACAAAGCAATATGCGAAACAAAATGTACAGAAAACACAAATGTGGAAGACAAAACAATGCGATATAGAGAAACAAACAGGGAAAAAGAAAACAAGGAAGCGTAAACTGCAGTTAATCATAAACATGATTATCTACATATATACAATACATAGGAAATGAACTCTGAAATATGTCAATGCAGGCACCATTCTTATGTTTTTTGGAGTCGAGCCATATATAGGACAGCCTTTAATGGAACAAGGCCAGGCAGAGAATACGGAATGTTACCTGGTATACTGTTGCAGCACGAAAAATTGCGCAGCTTTGGGAACGTATAATGCCATGGACCACCTTATACAGGAACGAAAAGGTCTGATTTAATCAGTTTTGAATGAGTGAGTAACAACTTTATTAATTAAAGGGGTGAGGTTTAAGGGAGTCTAGAGGTGTGAATTGAGGTACGTTTGAGAGGGCTGGACTATGGTCGCCAGAATGGCAAAAGTGGTGCTTGAAGACAGATATCAATTTATTCCGGACGCATTCAGTGAGGTCAGAATTAGATTTGCACGTTGCACCTCAATCTACAGAGACATACTCTAGTAGTGGAAGGCACACAGCAGCATACGATTTCAGAAACAGAACAGGTGAGTGGTCATCATGCGATATACGAAATACAATTCCAAGAGCGTGAAGGGCACGTCGTGCATTTTTAATGTGTGAACAGAAGCTTAGTGTTTTGTCGAAGTACACACCAAGATCTTTGATTTCATCGACCCTGGGCAGTGGAGCATCCCGAAGGGCGTATGAAAATTGTACATGGTGTGTTTTGCGCGTGCAATTTAATACCATAGTTTTGGAAGCAGAAGTTTTGGAAGCTTGAGAGTGAGAAAATGTCTTCTTGGAGGTCAATGCAGTTGTGAACACTGTTGACATTCTTAAATATCCTTAAGTCGTCTGCATACAAAGCCATGCTGTCCATCTATTAAAATGTTCTTAGCACTAACAGAAAGCAGAGAATGCAATACCGATTCCAACACTTTTGACTCAACGCAGCAGATAGATATAGGCCGGCAGTTAATAACTGCACTCCTAGCACCCGATTTGTGCACGGGCAATATCCATGCTACCTTCCAAGTGCTAGAAAATATGCTAGACTTTAGGGAACTATGGAAGATGCTTGGGACAACAGGGACGCTTCCATACGTCTTAAGCAGCGTGGGAGGAATACCATCAACACCGCAAGAAAGGGAAGGTTTGAGGCGCTTCATACACTTGAAAACACGGTCTTCATTGACTGATAGCATAAACACTATGCCAGGCTGAGAAGGAAGGTTACTTGAAGCGTCCTTTACACCATATACATAACAGAAATGTTCCTCAAAGGCATCAACAGTGTTCAAGACATCATCACCATTTTCATCAAGGCACCTCTTTGGCGCTCTCTTTAGAAGAATGACAGCGCACGAAGCTCCAGAAATATTTTGAATTATGCGTCATGCTGGCTTGAACACCATCAATGTGGTTGTAGGGATCATTATGATTATAATAATAATGATAATAACAACAATAATAATAATATTAGCAGTAACATGGCACTCTAGACAGCTCGCAAGGCTAAAAAAACAAGGCTCATGCCTGTACGCTAGAGCGTCTGATAGTCAGCGATCTAGAGCAGGAATTTGCTATAGATGACGCGCTCGCTCACTCACACAAAAACACGCTTTCTCACTTGCAGAGCACGTCACACGCACATACAGGGCAACAACTGGGAAGTCGACGGTGCACAATGCACAGGAGTGCCGGTTCAGTAGGGTCGCAAGGAAGGGGAGTCCTAATGACCAGGGGGGTGGAGAGAACGCTCTGTATAAGCATGGACTTGTGGTGTTGGACCGTACAGGTCTGATGGGGCTCAGGCTGTCCTGACGGCTTGTTAAGACGGACAGAATAAAAGAAAATGTCGCAGTTTCGCCCGAAAGGCGAAGCATCAATTGCGATAGCAAATTAGTAGAGAGCTATTTCGGAGTAGGGATAGTAGTTTTATCGGCTGCATAAACTTGGACACATTTGGACTAACTGAATTAACAAGCGTGGTGTCAGCGCGCACAAGCAAACAAGAATAGATCACACCGAATGACCGCAGACGACTGTCAAAACGCTGGCAGCAAGCGCAGCGACCTCAACGGGCGAATTGTTCGCGCGGTCAATCGCTTCAATGAAAACTGAGTGGCTAATGCACAGCGCATACAAAGGTCAGAGCCTTGTGGAGATAAGAGACGGTGGGGGCGACCACCCGCGCCGGGCAAAGTGCAGAGGAGTTGTGCAGAGGAGAAGTTGTTGGCAGAGGAGAAGCTGCCCCCCCCCCTCCCTCCCGCGCTGCCTTCCCGCTTTCTTGGTTTCGCGTGGGAGATTGAGTGGCCAGTTCCCCTTGCGCCCGGTTGCAAGATAAGCATTTGGTGCCGCAGCACAGCGTCGCCCCACCGCCCTCTCTCCCTCCCATACCCCCATGGCCTTTCGCGCGACGGTCGCGTTTGCTTTCCGCCGTGCGTTCGCGCTCCGTGATAGCGCGCGTCGCCCACGCGCTTTCACTCGCGCATACGGCGCGCGGCGACCGTTTTATCGTCCTTGGAATCTATACGGAACCTCACGGCGACGGCGACGACTACGACGACGCCGAAGGCAGAAATCCGGTTGAAGTGTCCATATAATTGCTATCGCAATAATATAAGTGTTTCCAGAGAGCCACACAGCACCTTGCAGAATAGACGGACAAGTGCAATGTTGCGCTGGTATTGCAGGCTGCGCCACTTAAAGGCTTTGAGGTGATCCTTGTAGGCTGGCATGAGCTTGCGACGATCGAAAAGATGGGAGTAGAGGGTGCGCGTTGCCCGGCGCTTAACAAGCTCAAGTTTGTCAGCGAGGTGAGTTTGGTACGGGGACTATACTGATGAGCAGTACTCAAGCTGTGGCGGCATAGAGAAGTGTAGTGCGCTCTGAAAACCTCAGGTCCCCAGGGAAGGGAGAGACAGGTCACAAATCCCAGAATACAACAAGCCTAGTGACTTGTGCGGAAAAGTCGAGAGAAGGGCTAAATATTACACCCTGGGTGGGAAGGGCTCGAACGGTCTTCATGGGGGTGCCACCGAGGAAGTAGGTTTGGTGCACAGCGGTTTTAGTGTGACTGATATGCATGGCAGCAGTTTTTTCAGTGCTAACACAAAGTTTGTTATTGTAGGCCCAGTGGTCAACCTTTACAAAATGTATTTATTTCAGGCGCATATGCTGCGCTGCGTATTGGCATAATGTTGCAGTGCAAGTGTTAACTAGTTAAACACATTCTGCAAAGATGCATTAGGAACTTGGTTTTCGAGTTAATCTTTTTCCTGACTACAGTTTATAGTATCACAGCGAGATGCATTTTAGTGCAAGCTGAAGAGATTTGGGCAGCTTAAGCATACCGACTGCGCAAAGAACTGATGATACCTCTACCCCTTCCCTGCAATGCACTCGCACCATCTTCTTTTTCCATAAACAAAAAAAATATCAAAAGCCAATTACAGTTTCACTGACTCAGTACGTGCTGCTAGTCAGGCAGGCATCGAAGCAATCCTGGGGTGCGATCTTGTACGCGTTCCAAAATGGAACGGAGGCGTTCCGTTCCATCGAGCCGCACGCGATTGGTCAATTTGAACGTCGCGGTTGAAATTGACCAATCGTGTGCGGCTCGATGGAACGGAACGCCTCCGTTTCATTTTGCAACGCGTACAAGATCGCGCCCCTGGTATACGCAGCAGCATGCATAAGTCTTGTATGATGCAGGTCCTCCTATGCATTGCACACGGTGCACATATTGCAAACAGATCATTTTTATTTCAAGTGCTCAAGTACAAGAACACAGATTCAAACATGACAGTGCTGTGTCACGTTTCCTTCAGTGTGTCAGCGTTCTTGAGCGCTGCACGAGCGATTTATCCCCAACTAGCCCATCAGACACCTGTACTTGAAAAAAAATGAGCGAAGGAGTACTGTGAACTTGTACTGAACTAGATTTCACATCCGGAATCGAAGACTGCACTCTCAGCTAAACGAACGGCATGGCTGAAGATGTACGCATACTTCCCATTGTTCGGCTACTAGTGTCTTGCGCTTTCGCAAGTTAGCTTTGCCGCTGGAAACAGCGCAGGGCTCGCCCGTTAAACCAGTCACCCGAGACCACATAATTCACACACGAAACACGCAGCGGTTCACCACCTGAAGTTCCACACGGTTTTCCACCATCTTTTGGTCGTACCGGCAGAGCTTCGCGACGAAATTCTGTTCGCATGCCACGACGAGCCTGCGTCTGGCCACTTGGGTTTCATTCGAACTCTTGCCAGGGTACGCAAATCGTACTACTGGCCGAAACTCGCCACTTGTGTTAAACGATACGTCCAAGCCTGCCGTGAATGCCAGCGCCGAAAGTCGCTGAATTTGAAGCCTCCAGGATTGCTGAATCCTATCGAGCCGCCTCGTGGGCCCTTCGATCAAGTCGGCATGGACCTCCTGGGCCATTTCCGTTGTCTACTTCCGGAAACAAGTGGATAATCATCGCCACAGACTATTTAACCCGCTATGGTGAAACAAAGACTCTTCCAAAAGGCACAGCTTCTGAGGTTGCACAATTTTTCGTACAGAACATCGTATACGTCATGGTGCCCCTTCCTGTGTCATCACAGATCGAGGAGCGGCGTTTACAGCAAGGCTGCAGGCTTGAAGAAGTTTTTCAACTTAATTACACCACGCACCGAAAGACGACTGCCTATCACCCTCAAGCAAATGGCTTGACCGAAAAGCTTAACAAAACGATGACCGACATGCTGTCGAGGTAGGTAGATGTGCAGCATAAGACGTGGGACGAGGTACTACCGTATGTCACGTTTGCGTACAACACCGCTACGCAAGAGACCACACACTTCAGGCGGTTTTCTCTTGTTTATGGTCGAGAAGTTCAGACGATGTTAGAAGCCATGTTGCCATGTGACAATTCTGACAATCGTGATGAAGACACCGAGCGCTTCGTGCAGCGTGCCGGGGAAGCACGCCAACTGGCTCGCGTGAACATCAGGAAACAACAGTGTATTGACGCGCGACACAACGATCTCCGCCACCGACAAGTTGAGTACCAACCGAGTGACCAAGTGTTAGTTTGGACCCCCGTCCACCGTAAAGGCGTTTCGGAAAAACTTCTTAGTCGCTACTTCGGCCCTTACAAAGTGCTTCGGCGAGTGAGTGACCTGAATGACAGCACCCAGCCCGACGGCACCCAGCCAGCACGACACCGACAACCGCGGCTCGAGATTGTGCACGTCGTGCGGTTAAAACCATATCGCACACCATAATAGTCGTGGTTTCCGGACCATTACGTTTCTCCTGGGACAAGTCTTTCTGCCTGTCAATGTTTTGTTTAGCATCGAGTCGATGCTCTTCAGGGAGGAGGGGTAATGCCACGCGCTTATGCCACTTGCTCCCAGAAGAAGACGAGGACGGTCTTGTTCACGAGCTAGCGCCTTGGTCTTTTGTCGGTGCTGCGTGGCCCCTTCGACGACTCGGACTTACTTTAACGGCCTCTTTTAGATGCCGCCTGTCTATTAAACGGACAATATATGCAAATTTGGAATCTGTGTATTTGTGTTTCAGTACAGTGCATCTAAACGTAGGCTTTTTTGGTTTCTTTCCTCTGTCATAATAGAATATGACCTGTTTGTTTATTCCCATAAATTGGCAGACAATGCACCTAGTGCTACAAAAAACATATACAAGGCAGCAAACACGAGGGTCGAGCCACTTAACGAGTGGAAATAGCATTCAAAATAAAAATTTACTGAGGCAATAAAATGTTCTTTATTTCTGTTTTGTTTTTCACATGCCCCTCGCCAATGTTGCAGCATCCGCATAGACTTGAAGCATTTGTCTGAGAACAATGGACACTTGAAAGTCTCAATTTAATTAGCTGGGCTAATTGTGCAATAACCTACGGCAGAATATTCAAATCGCTTGAAAATATAACGAATAAAAATAATGGAAATCAGTTGTGAGTTGCCCTATGCCTTAAGACACAAAAAAGTTGTAAATGAACTTTTCAGTATTTATTTGCTACAATTTTATCTACGTACTCTAAGAACTTCTTGAAAACTTGTTTAATTTTTGCTTCTTCATTAAAATGATCACGCCGAAAATCTACATAATTTTGTGCAGCAACAAATTATTCCTGTCGACTCTGCCTCTAGGCACGTTTCCCGCTCTTGAAAAATGTAAAGAGCTCTATCGAAACTCATCTCATTGATTCCCGTTAAGGACAGCTTGGATGCCTGAGACAGTCTAGTGAATGTTTTTGCAGCGAGTCTCGCACCAATTCAATAGTTTCCAATTTCTTGAGCGCGACTGCAATGCATATATATTTCTAACTCTTTGTCGGTTTGATTCGAATCTTTGATAAGTAGCAACTCTTGAAGTGTGCCTTTCGTCGCTATTCCCACCCACCCAAATGTGCTTCCCCTTGTTGATAGGTGACGCCGCTGTCGAAATCATACCGCTACCTCCGTCAAATTTCGGGTCGTCCGTCACACACCACAGTACGACCACCTCTTGTAAATTGAGGTGTTAATAAGCTGGGAACAATGTGGACCAGAGTTCGTTAGTAACGCGAAGACTAAAGAATTCCTGCAGAACCCGTGTTAAGATGACTATCGAAGTTAATGCGATTAACATACACACAATGTAGCGAACAAGAAGCGACACACCGTGTTAGTTAAGACACCTTTATTTAGAATCCGTAGTATTTCTCCTGATGTTTCAAGTGATTCAGCTATATGCGGCCATATACTGTCTCCCTGATTGACCCGCTTTGTTATGACCATCGCTCGCCAATGTTATCTCACGACGGTAGAACAAGGACCGGAGGCCGACGGTGCATGCAGTGATGACGATTGAATTACGAAGAAGGAATGATGTCGATAGAACGACGAAGGCATATGAGGACGACGGCATGACGACGATGAGATGATTCTGAAGTGATGGCTATAAATAATCGCGACGGAATTACAATGCTATGATGACGGTGGCCTAATCTCGATTGATTGACGATAGCACAATAATATCAGAATGAAATAGAAATAAAGCTGATGGAACGTAAGATGGTATGATGGCCACATCATTTAGTAATTGTTAGCCACATTGTTCCCAGCTTATTAACACCTCAATTTACAAGAGGTGGTCGTACTCTGGCGTGTGACGGACGACCCGAAATTTGACGGAGGTAGCGGTATGATTTCGACAGCGGCGTCACCTATCAACAAGGGGAAGCACATTTGGGTGGGTGGGAATAGCGACGAAAGGCACACTTCAAGAGTTGCTACACATCAAAGATTCGAATCAAACCGACAAAGAGTTAGAAATATATATGCATTGCAGTCGCGCTCAAGAAATTGGAAACTATTGAATTGGTGCGAGACTCGCTGCAAAAACATTCACTAGACTGTCTCAGGCATCCAAGCTGTCCTTAACGGGAATCAATGAGATGAGTTTCGATAGAGCTCTTTACATTTTTCAAGAGCGGGAAACGTGACTAGAGGCAGAGTCGACAGGAATAATTTGTTGCTGCACAAAATATGTAGATTTTCGGCGTGACCATTTTAATGAAGAAGCAAAAATTAAACAAGTTTTCAAGAAGTTCTTAGAGTACGTAGATAAAATTGTAGCAAATAAATACTGAAAAGTTCATTTACAACTTTTTTGTGTCTTAAGGCATAGGGCAACTCACAACTGATTTCCATTATTTTTATTCGTTATATTTTCAAGCGATTTGAATATTCTGCCGTAGGTTATTGCACAATTAGCCCAGCTAATTAAATTGAGACTTTCAAGTGTCCATTGTTCTTAGACAAATGCTTCAAGTCTATGCTTCAAGTCTTAGACACGCTTCTGAATAACATCCCTGCCTTCTCCCTTTCTTTTCTGCTCTTCCTTCCCAAGCCGCTTTACAGACATATCCTCTGCCGTTGAGCCCAGTACGGCGGTACTGTAGCTCATTAGGCCACGATCGCACGCTTACAAACATATCTTACCAACAAGTCTATTATTCAAGCTCGAACTTAAGGGGAACATTGAGCTTGGAGGCTCCTATCGAAATACATGGGAAATCGGCAATAGTTTCTCAGAGCAACCACTGAACCAAATCTGATGAGTTAGGGTGAATTTAGAAAAAAAAGTTAAAGTGTAGTGATTTCAGAACGAGATATTTTATTTATGCTGTCCACTTTCTTACGTAAAATTTTAAAGAATTCCCAAATTTCGAAAAGAAAACTTGACGTATAGAAGAATGTACCTCAGCTGCTAAAAACGACATCGGAATTCTGTAAACTGCACCTAATGGTACATCCACAGCGGACAGCAATCATATATCATACACCATCCTGAAATATACCACTAAGTTTTGAATGTTGCATTTGCAAAACGCTTTTAAACATTATAAATTCACTTAAGTTTTAAGGTACAGCAAAAAAAATTGTTCGCTTTTGATGCTCTAACGAGTGCAGCTTATAGAAATTCCACATTTGTTTTTAATGGCTGAGTTGCGGATTTATAAACTTCATGCTTCAATTTTTTTCCAAATTTACGAACATCCTGCAATTCTTGGAGAACATTACACTATCTAAACAAAAATTATATTTGCTGCAGTCTCTGCAATTTACCTTTCTCTCTTAATTGCAACACATTTCATTCAAATTGGTTCAGCGGTTTTTCATAAAAGCATTCCTGCGTTTTACATATATTTGAGTATCCGGCACTGAAGATAGCCCGAGATAAAGCTTCCTCTTAAACAATGCATCGCGCCGGTTCTATAGGAACCCCATGAATAACTCGGACGTGTACGCAATACCGTGGCCACAGTGGTGCACAAACAAGAAATCCTCTCAAGAATATATATATATATATATATATATATATATATATATATATATTGTGAGACGACGCCCGGGACGAAGGAAGAGCTCTTCTATTGTCACACAGTGCGAGACAGCCCACGAACACCAACCCGACAAAATGATGATGATTATGAGGATGGGTATATACACATGAAGACAATGATGAACTGCACAGTTAGCGCTCACCCTAACTCCCCCCCCCCCCCCCCCCCTCACAAAAGCGGCCGGTAAGGCAGCGAGTCAGAAACGGTCGGAACGCCGAAGACACGGCTTCAGGCGAGAGACGTGAACAATTTCAGTGCTGCGGCAACGGCGGTCAGTAACCGAGGTAACAGGAGCTACGCGATAGTTCACGGCAGATGTTCTTCAAGCACGGTATATGGGCCGCGATACCTGTGAAGAAATTTTTCACAGAGCCCTGGCACTCGAACAGGTGTCCACAGGAGCACTTCGTCGCCCGGGCGGAACGAAATGACACGACGGGTCGCATCACAACGGACTTTCCTCTTGTCCTGAATGGTCGCGGTGTGGGCGCGCGCAATTTCGTGGCCGTGGGCGACGCGGGCGGCGAACTCCTCTGGTAGAGATGTGGATGGAACAGAAGGCGTAGAAAGAAAGGTGGTGTCCAAAACAAAAGACGGTGCACGGCCGTACACGAGGAAAAAGGGGCTGTAGTTTGTTGTGCGTTGAACGGCAGTATTATATGCAAACGTGACGAAAGGAAGTATAGTGTCCCAGTTTGTGTGGTCAGGTTTCACATACATGGAGATCATGTCGGACATATACAGGGTGTTTCATTTTAACTGCACCAAATTTTGAAAAATTGACTGTGGCAGATAGCACAATTATAATCCTTGATCTAAACTACTCGATGAGGCGGCCATTAGTTCCACGAGAAATCAAAACGCCTATTTGAATAATTAACATATTTACGTTAATTAACTTTTTGATTAATTATTTTACGGCACATCTTTCAATCTACGAATTATAGCCGCTGAGTTCTCAAGGCGTATCCACTTGGAACGAATTCTCAGGACTGAACCAGTTTCCAGATATTAATTTTCAAAGTGTCCGACGAAATGCATGGGCGTTCCAGTTAACTTTGTGCTTCAATGCATAAAACAGCGCTTTCCTCAAAAAGTTAACTGGAACGCGCATACATTTCGTCGGACACGTTAAAAATTAATATCTCGAAACTGGTCCAGTCCTGAGAATTCGTTCCAAGTGGATACGCCTTGCGAACTCAGTGGCTATAATTCGTAGATCGAAAGATGTGCCGTAAAATCATTAATTAAAAAGTTAACTAGCGTATTTATGTTAATTATTTAATTAGGCGTTTTGATTTCTCGTGGAAGTACTGGCCGCCTCATCGAGTAGTTTAGATCGAGGATTATAATTGTGCTATCTGCCGCAAGCAATTTAAAAAAATTTGGTGCAGCTAAAATGAAACACCCTGTATATATATATATATATATATATATATATATATATATATATATATATATATATATATATATAGTGAAGTAGACGCGCGTATGAAGCGGTTTATTGACGTTACGGCCGGCATCAGGCCGGACCCCGGCCTGATGCCTTGTAGCAGTCATATATATGTATATATGATTCTGATGAAGGCTGGACCCCGGCCGAAACGTCAATAAACCGCTTCATACGCGCGTCTACTTCACTGTGAATATTTACCCGGATCCAGAATCACTTTTTTCTGGTCTATATATAAATATATTCAACGGAAGCTTCGCGGGAGGTGTTATCTCGGCCAGACATCTCTCCGGAATGCCGACGAGCTGTCGGGCCAGGTGTCTAGCAACCGTCGATTCATTGTCAGTAGAGCTAAAACCCCTATATATAAAAAGTAGCGACACTCTCCTCCTCCGCCTTCCCTCCTCCTCGTTTCTCCTCTCTTTCGCGCTCCTTTTTCGACCGTTGCGCCGCCTACACCGCTTGAAACACGTGCACTTGTTTATCTTTCGCCGCTGATCAGATTCGACGATCGCCGACTGTGTTCGCCGCTATCGTTGTGCTCCTCGCCAGTCGGTAGACGCTTCTCGGGCGAAAATGGCGATGGAGCGTGATCGTAAACAAACGCAGCCAGCGCCCGGCGGCGCGACGGTCCACGTGATGCCATTAGGCCAATACCGACGCGGCGTCGGCCAGGGTGTTCGAGGAGGCGGCGGCATTCTTCAAAGCGTGACGCTACTTTTTATATATAGGGGCTTTAAGTAGAGCAAGTAACTGACCGTCTTCGAGATAACGCTGATACACAAGCGCGCTCGTTTCCAAGTACCGAGGTGAAGCGACAGCTTCAGGGTGTGTTTCTTTTCATTGTGCTTTCTTTAGTTGTGCGTCATACCATACGTCATAGCGGGAATTTCGAATTCTTTAAGGTCGATACGCCACGTGGTGGCGAGAAAAGGAAACTGTACAAAATGTCCCTAATTCCTGGCTATGAAGCTTCAACCACTGGACGCGTGACCTTCGCAAACCACCGTGACTTTCTGCGGACCATAGCCAAAGAACGACCAGATATCCACCATGTCTACGCTAGCCTAATCCTGTGGAGAACTACGAATAGACATCTTGGGAAGCGAGATGATGTCCTCGTTTGTCACTGCAATCGTGAGGGCTCTACTTTCAAGATCCTGCTGCACAACTTTTGCCGACATTCCAGGTGTGTGAAATTCCAGGTGTGGCTTTGAATGGTTGCCTTCTACTCGCGTTCTCGCTGCTGATGGTATCCATCCAATTTTTGAGGGCGTCGTGTTAATGGCTGCCCATCTCCAAAAACTGTGTTTTAGAAAAATGAACCCCTTTTCTTCCTTCCGGAGTGACACTGCTCCATGCCCACCCATCGAGCGAGCGCACTCTCGGCTGCCTGCAGCGGGCTGTCCAATGTGCCAGGCTTCCGATCTCCAAGTGAAGTCCCATCACCGATCGTATAGGAACAACCACCAGCGTCATGTTCGCCGAGAACTAAGCTTTCAACGAACCAACCGGCCAACTACTCGAACTCCCCACGTCCCACGGACCGACAGAGCAGCCATCGTATTCCGCGGCCATCTCGCGCAACACCATTCAGACTGCGGACCCAGCCAGTCTCCGCGGCGACAAAACGACAACGGAACCCCAGCAACAAGACTGCGACCTAGACCCCAATCGGCAACGCATAACACCGTTCGGACCAATTCTCGGAAGGCTAGGCGAAAGGGAAACAACCCTAGAAACTGACTATAGGTGAGCCTTGCGCCCATAAGGCGAACACTGATAGTGTCTCTGCCACTTTTTTGAAGCTTAGGAAAGTGGTGGAAAAGCGGATCCGAAACGAACTACATGTATCCACTCCTACTTCATACTTAGCGGCTCACGTTCCACCCAGGCGACTCAGCCTTTCAGTAAAAGCAGCTACCAGACAAATGTCCGATAAGAATACTGCTCAATGGCATGAAACCCTTAGAACAACGTCTTTAGATCTTACCCGTATTATTCACAATCATTATCAGCACGCTTTTAAGGACTCGCTAAATACAGAAAAACAATTGTGTGGCAGTGGTGACTTCAGCACGCACGAAATCGCCGAGTTCGAAGCTTATAAATTTAAAAAAACCTAAGTGAGATTCATCAAAAAAAAGTGTAAAAAGTTGCTCCGTGATAGCGTGGACCGCTCGTTCTTTCCAAGGCAGGTAATAACGGCGGTCCCGATAAAGTCCTTTCCTAGGCTAGAGCACAGCCCGCCGCCTCTTTCTAACCTAGTTAACCTCTCCCATGCGAGCCTAACTGGGGATGAACTTCGCATTTTATCACGGGGCCTAACCTTTTGTCCTGCAACTGGCGCATATGACGACTTTCAATTGGCTAACGATTTGGACAACTTTTCACGTAGCATGCGCCTATGGGAATATTTCCAGGACCGGCCATCCACTTCTGACACGCCACCGGTTTTGCCTTCTAGCAACCGTTGGACCCGGTTGCTGATAAATGCTTAGAAATGTATATTGCCGCCGTCCAACCTGACGTCCTTAACGCTTATGAAAACTAAAACTCATTTAAGCCAAATATTTCATTAGAAGAAAGGAAAGCTATCACGTCATTGGCCAAAGGCAGTGATATTGTGATAAAATTAGCGGACAAAGGTGGTGCCGTGGTAATCATGAACAAAACGGACTATATAAGCGAAGCCCAGAGACAACTAAAGGATCAGACGTTCTAAAGCATCTAGACGGTGATCCTACAACAAATTTTAAATCATTAGTCCAAGATGCCACTAAAGGTCTCGCAAAAGCGGAGCAATTAACGATAACGCAGTAGGTTCACTCGTCCCACTCAGTCCCATCCCGGGGAGGTTCTACTTGCTGCCTAAAATACACAAAGAAAACTGTCACGGACGCCCTATTGTTTCGGGCATTGGCACTGTCACGGAGCAACTTTCGCGCTACGTTGAAGTAATAATCAGCAGCCTTGCATGTACCTTCTCATCTTATCTTAAAGATACGAACCATTTTTGTTGGACATCGACGACCTCCTTATACCAGAGAATTCCCTGCTCGTTAGATTAGATGTGGTTTCGCTCTATACAAACATCCCCCATAATGATGGCATTGAGGTGGTAGTTCATGCCTATGACAGATCGTCTGATGATCAAAAAACCACTGGTAGCGACACACTGTCTAGATTATAGAAATTAATTTTACAGCTCAATAATTTCAAATTTTACGGTTCACACTACCTTCAAATAAGTGGCACATCAATGGGCACTCGCATTGGACCTAATTATGCTAGCATTTTTATTGTCTGTTCTAAAGAATGACTTTCTTGGCAAGCGCGAACTAAAACCTCTATGATAAGCGGTTTATAGATGACTTTTTCTGATCTAGCCTCATGGTGAAAACGAATTGTTATCGTTTATAGCCGATTTCAATACCACCCACCCATCCATTTCTTTTTCGCATGAATACTCGCGTTCTACGATTAACTTTCTGGACGTTACAGTTTCCCTATCTAACAACAAACTAACCACTAAACTTTACAGAGAACCAACGGACAGGCATCGTTACCTTCACTTTAAAAGTTCTCACGTAAAACACTGGAAAACCAGTATACCATATACTCAGGCGCTCCGCTTTAAATGCTTCGCTCGGAACAGTCGGACTATTATGAAAACTGTTAACAACTTCGCGAACCTTTAATCCAGCAGGAATATCCACGTCATATTGTGGTTGATGCCGTCAAATGGGCCGATGCGCTGAATCGGAAGGATTTCTTCCGCGCAAAAAAGCAGTCGTCTATTCAGACACAAAGTACCCTCGTTCTAACCCACTCAGCATCGGTTCCAAATGTCTCGTCAATCCTTAAAAAACATTTCAGTATACTAGCACAGAGTGATCACCTTAAAGTTATCTTTCCAGAACCCCGACGGGTAGCCCTCAGACGGTCTAATAATCTGCATGACATCTTAACGTCATCTAAAACTGATGATTCCTCCCACTGCGGGTTGCCAACCTTGCAAGAAAACACGGTGCAAGGTTTGCGCACACATGACGACATCATATATTGCCAAAAGCACTGCCTCGAATTTCCACATGAAAATTAAAGGTAATTTTACGTGTGGCACTAACAACTGTATCTATTTGCTCGAATGTTCTGTTTGCAAATTACAGTACGTTGGACAAGCTGAAACGCCGTTCCGGTATCGCTTTAACAACCATATAAGTGCCACGCTGCTACTCTCCCTCATCTTCCGCTACCCAAACACGTGCGCAATCCGGGCCACTCATTTGATAAAATCACCGCAACACTCCTTCAATCTGGTTTTCATTCCCACCACGAAAGAGAGCTTCGAGAATCCTATATAATTCATAAATTTAAAGCGGTTACTTGTGGAATCAATGAAAGTGCTGGTAAACGTTCCTTTTTACCCGTTTATTGTGCTAACACCTTGCTAGTTTCGTGGCCCCTTATTATTTCACAATTACTTTTATCCCTATCACTTTTGGTTTCTTTGATGCAAAATGTGTGCACATGCATTTCAAGCTGTCATTTTTCTCTACTTTTCTATTTCTATTTTGACATTTGATTGTGCGGCCGAAAGATCAGTAAAGTCGTGTTATTCGAAATTATCTTGATGTTTATTACTTAACCTTGCCATATAATCTTTCATTTATATTATGTTTTATTTTATTTTTCACACAGTCATACACTTTGTATAAAAAACGCCTGCCTGCTAACACAAAGAATACCACTTGTGCAAAGAATGTAATGGATCGCAGTTCGTTCAACTCAGAGGCAGGTGGATGTCACAGTGCAGGAGTCCTACGGCCAGGTGAGGGTGTATTGACCGTCTTTGTGGCCAAATACTCTCCTGGCAGCAGCGACCCCTCGCATGCTTTTTGTTAATATGTTTTCATAATGCCACTGTATGTACGCGCAACTTTGTACCCCTTTATAGCACCACTCTTGGTATCCATTCTGTAACCCTAATGGTCCACCGGTTATCCATCCTACGCATTACATGACCTGCCCAGCTCCATTTCTTCCGCTTAATGTCAACTAGAATATCGGCTATCCCCGTTTGTTCTCTGATCCACACCGCTCTCTTCCTGTCTCAATCGTCCTGCGCAATCGAGGTCGGCAGAAAACCAGATGGGATGATGAAGTTGGGAAATTTGCAGGCGCAATTTGGAATACGCTAGCGCAAGACAGGGGTAATTGGAGATCGCAGGGAGAGGCCTTCGTCTTGCAGTGGACATAAAATATAGGCTTATGATGATGATGATGATGATGATAGCACCACTGTACACGCCCGTCGTTTTTGATGACCTTGACATGAGTCATTAGCCGTGTAGACATTCATGACCCCACTAGTTACATTCATGACCCCACTAAATCTTTTTGGTCACGCCCCCATGCTTTTTGTTAATATGTCTTCAATTATGCCACTTCATGCACGTGCAACTGTGTACCCCTTGATAGCACCACTGTATATGCCCGGGATTTTTGATGACTTTGACATGAGTCATTGTACGTGCTGATAATCATGACGACACAAACTGTGCGCGCCTATGCTCATATACTGCCCACGATTCACGAGTGTTCACGGCTTTGTTGCATTCACTGTTTTTTTAATGCCATTATGTGTACGCGCAAGTTTCCATTCACGTGTTGTATTCCTTTTTTTTACTTTGTATTTTTTATTCTTTTCTTGTATTTTTTCATTTTTATGGAAAAATGTATAAATTGAGCTGTGTGTGCTTGCAGTTGCACTCGTGATGAAGGCCGGACCCCAGCCGAAACGTCAGTAAAGTCCTGTTATATTATTACAGTCAATGTAGCCGCATTAGTAGAAGAGGAGGAGTGTTAGCGGGGAAGACGAAGAACTCTTCTTCGTCTTCGTAGTGAACGTCCTGACTAAACACTTAAGCATCTTCGACTTCGCCTAGGGCGATAACGCGCCGTCCATTCCTGCGTCTCAAACCAAGCACAGAATTAACACGGGGTCGGCGCAGCCTGTTCGACAGAAACCCTATAGAGTGTCACCATCAGAGCGCCAGGTTATCGACGAACAGGTTCACGAAATGCTACAGAAAGGAGTAATTCAGGAGTCATCTAGTCCGTGGGCTGCTCCAGTTATACTGGTGAAAAAGAAAGACGATACTTGGAGATTTTGTGTGGACTACCGCCGTCCATTACCAAGAAAGACGTTTACCCTCTTCCAAGGATTGATGATGCATTGGATTGCCTTCATTCAGCATCCTACTTTTCTTCTGTAGATTTCCGATCGGGGTACTGGCAAATCCCAATGCACCCGGCGAATAAAGAAAAAACGGCCTTTATAACCGCGGATGGCCTTTTTGAGCTCAACGTCATGCCGTTTGGGCTTTGCAACGCACCCGTGACTTTCGAAAGATTTATGGACACCATTCTTCGAGGCCTCAAATGGCATATTTGCATGTGTTACCTATACGACGTTGTCATCTTTGGAAGCACTTTTGAAGAGCACAACAGGCGCCTGGAAGTCGTCTTAGGCTGCATCGAAAACGCCGGCCTAGTACTCAATTCTAAGAAATGTCACTTCGGTGAGCGGCAGACATTGGTGCTTGGCCATCTTGTAGACAAGGATGGTATCAGGCCTGATCCACAAAAGACAGCAGCTGTTGAAGCGTTTAAGCCTCCTCGGTCTGTTAAAGAGCTTCGTAGTTTCCTAGGCCTCTGCTCTTATTTCCGCCGATTTATACGTGCTTTTGCCGATGTCGCCTATCCCCTGACTTGTCTTCTGCATAAGGACGCCGATTTTGAGTGGGCTCACGAGTGCGACGCATCTTTTCGTCAACTGAAGTTCTTATTGACGACGGGTCCCATCCTTCGGCATTTCGACCCAGCTGCACCAACAGAGATCCACACCGATGCGAGTGGCGTGGGGGTCGGGGGAGTCCTCGTTCAGCGATGCGGCCGGAACGAGCATGTCATTGCTTATGCGAGTCGTACGTTAAGTAAGCCTTAACGCAATTACACCGTTACGGAGCAGGAATGCCTAGCGGTCATTTTTGCTGTGCAACGTTTTCGCTCGTACGTGTATGGACGCCCATTCACAATCGTCACAGATCATCATTCGTTGTGTTGGCTTGTCAATCTTCGTGATCCCTCTGGTCGACTCGCGCGCTGGGCTCTACGTCTCCAGGAGTACAACTTCACAGTTTCATATAAGAGTGGTCGCCGACACGCTGATGCTGACTGCCTTTCGCGAATGCCGCTAAACACCACTCTTTGTGATGCCGATAACTTTGATCATTTGATTGCTCCTTTGGCACCTGCATTTCCTGATAAATAGACCTTCGAGAAGGAGCAGCGAGAAGACTTCAGCTTAGAGCCACTTTTCAACGCGCATGACTCCACAACAAGCCGAGGATTTTGTGTTCGTGATGGCCTCTTCTACAAGAGGAATTTCGCAACCACTGGTGCCCGCTTCCTTCTTGTAGTTCCGGAGAAGCTACGCTCCACTATTCTGCAGGTTATGCACGACGATCCTACCTCCGGACATCTCGGAGCAGCGCATACATTTCATCGTGCCCAAGAACGGTTTTACTGGCCCCGAATGCGTCGGTCGACTGAAATGTATGTGGCCAGTTGCGCTCAGTGTCAGGCCCACAAACACCTAACTACGACGCCAGCCGGCCTCCTACAACCACTGACGCCTCCGAGCTCTCCTTTCGAGCAAGTTGGAATTGATCTCATGGGTCCCTTTCCCCGCTCATCGAAAGGGAACCGTTGGATCATCGTATGTGCCGACCATCTGACCCGGTACTGCGAGACGGCTGCTTTGCCATCTGCCACCACCAGCCAAGTTTCCTTTTTCCTCCTGCATTCGATCATTCTCCGTCACGGCCCTCCTCGAGTAATCATCAGTGACCGCGGCCGCCAGTTTACTGCAGATGTCGTGGAAGAGCTTCTTCGATTATGCGCTTCCAGCTTTCGCCACTCGACACCGTATCACCCGCAAACAAATGGGCTGACTGAGCGTACCAACCGCACACTGGTGAACATGTTGTCCATGTACGTCGCATCGGACCATAAAAACTGGGACGACATTTTGCCATTCATTACATACGCTTTTAACACAGCAAAGCACGAGACTACTGGCTACAGCCCGTTTTTCCTACTCTACGCTCGTCCGCCGCGTCACACACTGGACACCATATTTTCTTTCTCCACCCACGACGATCTCACCATCGCCGAGACTCTGTGTCTCGCTGAAGAAGCTCGACGCTTGGTCCGCATACGTACTCTGGCTTCGCAAGAGCGGTACGACAGGCACCATCGGGATGTCACCTATTCTCCAGGAGATCTAGTCTGGCTATGGTGTCCGGTGCGCAAACGTGGCCTGTGTCAGAAACTTCTTGCCAACTATACTGGCCCGTACGTTATTGTTGACCAACTCAGTGAAGTGAATTATCGACTGGCGCGTCTCACCGCAACTGGACGGCGCTCCGCCAAGACTGAGGTTGTGCATGTCGCTCGTCTCAAGCCCTTCACACCGAGAACTTAGCTGACTTGCCCGGCGGGCTTCGTCTAGGAGGGGAGGAATATTACAGTCAATGTAGCCGCATTAGTAGAAGAGGAGGAGTGTTAGCGGGGAAGACGAAGAAGAGAACTCTTCTTGCTCGTCGGAGGCTCGCCCTGAGGCCTGTTCAATAAACACCGTTTGTCGCGCGTCGTAACAATATGTTTTTTCTACGTGCTTCTATTTTATAGGAGCGAAGCTCCTTAGGCTCTCACGATGTCCGTTGTCGCCGTCGTAGCTCCCCGTCGCTCACGCAGCGCGCATAGCGACCGCGCACAGGTGTTGCGCGGTCGCTATGCCCTCCGAGCAAGCGCACGACGTCATGCGCAGAACCGTTCGCAGAGCGCATGCAGCGCGCATACCGACCGCGCGCAGGTGTTGCGCCGGCGCCGCACCGCTGTCGCTACACTTAGCACTGCAGTATGGAGGAGCGCGAACGTAAGCGCAAACGCCGTGACTCTGATCCTACACTTCGAGAACGAGGCGCGGCAGCCCAACGGCAACGCCGCGAAGCTAACCCCGACCTACGAGCACGAGAAGCAGCAGCATGCCGGCAACCCCGGTAAAGACCCCGAAGCGAAAGCTCGAGCAGCAGCCGTAATCGTCCAAGGAGCTTCGCTCCATCATCAGCATTCACTTCGTGGATCGGCTGCCAAGCTTTTAAATGCGAATGCATTTCTTAGTCGGGGCATGTCAGGCGTCTGTCGGTGTCCGCGCGCTGGCAGGTGTTATCTCTCCGCTCTCACTCCCTCTCCCATAGCAACAGCTGCGGGCGCGCGCGCTTATCCTCGCCCCTAGCAACCGGAGCAGAGGTGCGGGCGGAGTAGCGGAGAGTGAGTGGAGAGGAGGAGCGCGCTCTGGCGTGTGAGGGCGCTCGCATCGCAGGAACTCGGCGGAGCTCCCGCGTGTGTGGAGAGAGTGTAGGAGAGGGTAGGTGCAGTGCTTCGCCGCTCCTTCTCTCGCCGTTCGCTCTCTCTCCTCCCTGCGCCCCACTCTCCCGTTCGCTCGCTCGCACGTATATATAAATGGAGTGAAGCGCGCGCCTCACTCTCGACCGTTCGCTGGCTGGGCGCCTCTCATAGCGATGGCAGAAGTCGGTGAAGGCGAATGTCTGACGGCAACGGTACCCCTAGCAAGAAGTGTAATACAATCCAACCCGAGCATTACACCTCTCGCTGGAGGTGACGTCACTGCAGTAGCTTCAACGTCATCATCAACCGGAGAAGAAGAAGCGGAAGACAAGGCTGCGAAGCGAAGAGCGCGTGATGCCGAACGCAAGCGAGCGAAGCGAGCTGCCGATACCGAACTCCGTGCTCGGAAAGCCGCTGCGAAACGCCAACGCCGAGCCGAAGATCCGGAAATGTGTCGTTAAAGAACATCGTCTTTGAAACTGCGTTGAGAGCAATCGCCAACTGCAGAGGATCAACACAAACAGGTGCTGATGAATCTGTAAATAAATGGTCACGGTACAAATCCTCGTCTCGTCATTAATTTACTCCATTAAAATTACTACGCCGTGTACTCTCGGCGCAAGAAATGCATTCGCATTTCCTCACGATTCCCTTCGGGGAGGTGGGGGCAGTTATTTAACTATTTCTGTGCCGGCTCCTGTGATTCTTTGCTTCACTGATGTGAAGCAAAGAATCACATCTCAAATCAATCAATCAAAGCAAAGTGTGTGTGTGTGTGTGTGTGTGTGTGTGTGTGTGTGTGTGTGTGTGTGTGTGTGTGTGTGTGTGTGTGTGTGTGTGTGTGTGTGTGTGTGTGTGTGTGTGTGTGTGTGTGTGTGTGTGTGTGTGTGTGTTATGGAATCTTACGTACCAGGCATTTGACATGTCATCGTGTTTGACAATAAGAGAAAAAAATGGAGCTTGGCAGGCCAGGTAATGTGTAGGATGGATAACCGGTGTACCAGTAGAGTTACAGAATGGATACCAAGAGAAGGGAAGCACAGTCGAGGACGGCCGAAAACTACCGTAAAAACCGGACTATAGGTCGAACCGGAATATAGGTCGACCCCCCAACTATCCAATTCATAAAATGAAAAAAAAAATCTTTTTCAATGGCAAAAGTACCGAAAGACACCCTTACCTTTAAACAAATGCGACTCATCCGGTTGCACAATGGTGACAGTATTTATTTAAATGCTGCTCCGTGCCGTGATGCTAAGGTGCTGACAAACACGCGGGTCGATGGTCGCACGATACGAAGCCCACGGTAACCTGGCGGGTTGCCGTAGAAAAGCAGCCTGAATGCGATGGCGAAGGCAGCTGTTTACTTCATCTGCCGATTGTTGCAAGACTTGCGTAGTTTTTCCGCCAATGTCCGGTATATAAGACGAGGGTCGACTTTTCGCAATGGATTTTTGAAAAAAAGTTCGACCTACCTTCCGGTTTTTACGGTAGGTGGAGTGATGAAGTTAGAAAATTTGCTGGCGCAAGTTGGAATCAGCTAGCACAAAACAGGGGTAATTGGAGATCGCAGGGAGAGGCCTTCGTCCTGCATTGAACATAAATATTGGCTGATGATGATGATGATCTTCCAGAACCACGATTTCATTATGAGGAACGCCGTCATATCATCGTCATATCATCGCCGTCATATCATCGACAAGTGGGTGCGAGAGAGAATCGATGATATTCCTAAATAAACGCATCACTGTATTGATGATCCAAATCTAATCTCACTATCAGGGAGGGAGCAGTCTACCTGATTGGAGCAGTATTTTTTTATTTGGGGTGTTGCTACGCTGCGCTCCGCAACACCCCAACGACCACTGCTTCGCGTCGGCGCCCGGCGCTGCGGCTACCGCCGCGGTACCTGGGCACTAACGTGAGCAGTATCCGCTTGTTTACACCACCACAGTTCACCGAGATCAAAAGCCGTCATGCCACACCACCACTACTGCAAGGATTTCCGCCACTAGAACAAACGCTACAATAAAAAAATGTCGCAGTTTCGCCCGAAAGGCGAAGCATCGATTGCGATAGCAAATGAGTAGAGAGCTATTCGGAGTAGGGATAGTAGTTTTATCGGCTGCATAAACTTGGACAAATTGGCTTACTAACTGAATTGACAATCGTGGTGACAGCGCGCACAAGCGAACATGAATAGATCACACTGAATGACCGCAGACAACGACTGTCAAAACGCTGGCAGCAAGCGCTGGTTCGCGCGGTCTATCGCTTCAACGGAAACTGAGCGGCGAATGCACAGCGCATACAAAAGTCAGAGCAGTGTGGAGATAAGAGACGGTGCGGGCGACCGGCACCGCCGGGCAAAGTGCAGAGGAGAAGTTGTTGGCAGAGGAGAAGCTGCCCCCCCCCCCCTCCCTCCCGCGCTGCCTTCCCGCTTTCATGATTTCGCGTGGTAGATTGAGTGGCCTGTTCCCCTTGCGCCCGGTTGCAAGATAAGCATTTGGTGAAGCAGCACAGCGTCGCCCCGCCTCCCTCCCTCCGTCCCATACACCCACGGCCTTTCGCGCGACGGTCGCGTTTGCTTTCCGCCGTGCGTTCGCTCTCCGTGATAGCGTGCCTCCCTCGCGCGCTTTCGCTCGCGCATACGGCGCGCGGCGACGATTTTATCGCCCTTGGAATCTATACGGAACTTCACGGCGACGCCGACGGCAGAAATCCGGTTGAAGTGTCCATATAATTGCTATCGCAATAATAAAACGTGACCGGCGGGGGCCACACACCGCCAGACATTCAACGCGCCCTAAACGATTCGCTCGCACGTAGGATCTGCGCTCGGCAAGGTCGCTGCGCCCGGCCCCGGAGATAAGAGAGCCACGCTAAGCGGAGACCAGTGCCTCAAAGTCCCTAAGCGATTATGTCCCTAGGCACCTATAGAAGCTCCACGAAATTGCCATGAAAACACGTGTTAAGTGGAAGTCTCCGCTCTACCTACTAGCAATAGGAAAGTTGGTTCCGGGACCTCGGCGCGGGCGCGGAGGGGGACCTTGACGGCCGGCGACGGCGGCGTAGGTCATCGCTTGCCGCTGGGTTAGCGGTGATGCGGGAACTTTTATTACTTGCAGTGACTGCTCAAGTTTTTCTTTGACTATTTCAGCGATCGAGGACATCTGGGGCTGGGACCTCGGGTTCAACTTCTGCAGCTCTTCCCGTACGACCGCTCTGGTTGTCTCGCGCAGGTCATCATCATCATTATCATTCTATATTGTCACGTAGTAGTGACGGTGACGAAAACAGTGCTATAACTGTGAATGACAAAACTGATTCTTCATTGGGCGATCCTGTGCCCAGCAAAGAAAGTAACTCACTTTACAACAAGAGCGGCGAGCACAATCGTCGCTCGTCGATAAAAAACTCATCATCGGCGAGACGCGTCAGCTTTTATACATGAGTCATTGAAGGTTCCAGTGTAATCCCTGGTGCCCGCGTGTCTTCCAAAAAGTACTACACAATTCGCGTCGCACATACAATCAGATTACGTAAGCGTCGGTGACAATAGACAACGGATAGAAGCATCGATAACATTCGAGAAACTTCCGATATATACAGGCGTGTCCTGCGCCGAGCGATAACGTTTAACATTTCTTAGTCGGTGAAAAGCGTACACCGGTGAAAGATAAACAAGTACACCTGCCAATAACCTCCCCTTAAAAAGCATCGTCCCGATGCTACAAAACCACGCGTAATAAGGAAAAGAAACAACAACAAAGCAACGAAGTGCTCAAGTTCGTCAGCGGGCGTAGAAAGGCTTACGACGCACCACGTGGATGACTTCAGGTAGTGCGCGGCGCCGCTGTGATTGCGAAGTGCCGTCTGGCAAAAGAATCAGTTTCGTCATTCACAGTTTTAACACTGTTTTCGTCACCGTCACTACTACGGGACATCTGGTGGAGGTGCTTGTATGTCCTTGTACCAGACCCCCCGTCCAGCCGTGAGCCAAGCCCACACCGTCCAGGACACGTCGACGCCTACCCGGAACCTCCACCAGATGTCACGTAGGAGTGACGTTGACGAAATCCGTGCTAAAGCTGTGAATTACGGAACTGTTTCTTTATTGGGCGATCCTGTGCCCAGCAAAGAAAGTAACTCACTTTACAACAAGAGCGGCGAGCAGTATCGCGGTCAAAACTGATCATCGGCGAGACGCGTCGGCTTTTATACATGAGCCATTGAAGGTTCTAGAGTAATCCGTGGTGCCTGCGTGTCTTCCAGAAAGTACTACACAATTCGCGTCGCTCGTACAAACAGAATCCGTAAGCGTCGGTGGCAATCGACCGCGGATAGAAGCATCGATAATGTTCGAAAAACTTCCGATACATGCAGGCGCGTCCTGCGCCGAGCGATAACGTTTCACATTTCTTAGCCGGTGAAAAGCGTTCACAGGTGAAAGATAAACAAGTACACGCGCCAATATTTATGTCCACTGTAGGACACTGTAGGACGAATCCCTCTCCCTGCGATCTTCAATTACCCCTGTCTTGCGCTTGCTGATTCCGACCTGCGCCTGCAAATTTCCTAACTTCATCACCCCACTTAGTTTTTTTCCGTCTTTGACTGCGCTTCCCTTCTCTTGGTATCTATTCTGTAACCCTAATTGTTCACCGGTTATCCATCCTACGCATTACATGGCCTGCCCAGCTCCATTTTTTTTCTCTTAATGCCAATTAGAATATCGGCTATACCCCCTTTGCTCTCTGATCTATACCACACTCCTCCTGCCTCTTACCGTTAGGTCTAACATTTTTCGTTCCATCGCTCTTTGTGTGGTCCTTAACTTATTCTCGAGCTTCTTTGTTAACCTCCAAGTTTCTGCACAATATGTTAGCACCGGTAGGATGCAGTGATTGCACGCTTTTCTTGTGTACGACAGTGGTAAGCTCCCAGTCAGGATTTGGCAATGCCTGCCGTATGGACTCCAACCCAATTTTATTCCTCTGTAATTTCCGTCTCATGATCACGGTCCCCCGTGAGTAAGTGGTCTAGATAAACTTACTAGTTTACAGATTTTAGAGGCTTACTGCCGATCCTGAATTCATGTTCCCTTGCTAGGCTATTGAACATTATCTTTGTCTTCTGCATATTAATCCTCAACCCCACTTTTACACTTTCTCGGTTAAGGTCCTCAATCATTTGTTGTAATTCGTCCCCATTGTTGCTGAATAGGACAATGTCATCTACAAACCGAAGGTTGCTGAGATATTCGCCATTGATCCTCACTCCTTGGTCTTCCCAGTCTAAAAGCTTGAATACTTCTTCTAAGCATGCAGTGATTAGCATTGGAGAGATTCTGTCGCCTTGCCTGACCCCTTTATTGATAAGTAACTTTCTACTTTTCTTGTGAAGAACCAATGTAGCAGTCGAATATTTGTACATATTTCCCAAGATATTCACATATGCCTCGTGTACTCCTTGATTACACAATGCCTCTATGACTGCTGGTCAGTGTTGTACACGTTCCTCAAAAATAGGAACGAAAGCTCGTTCCTTCCCAATATTGAAACGAGTTACCGTTACAAGTTCCTTTAATGCGAAAGGAACGCATCCCAGTTACACTTCGAACATTGGAACGTGTCGTTACATTAACGTTACATTTGATTTCTTAAAATTAAAATATTGTCAAAACGGCGAAAGCTCCAGGGACAAACGAACCGCAGTTGTCGGCAGAGGCAGTAACAAGAACGGACGGTTTTAAAATACCGCGCGCTAGTCACTGCTTCTTCTTCTTCGTGCTATGTTTTTCATAAGTGCCGATGTGTCTTATGTCGTCGTCATCGCCGCGCTAGACACGTGTCATTTGCCTACCTCCCAAGGGAAGCATCGTCCCGATGCGCAACTTGACGTTATGCATGTACGGGACACAAAAAGCGAGTCAGTTGGAAAAGTACGGCTTCATGCGCACCACACGCACCACTTCGGGGGGTTGCTGGCGGCGCCGCGAACAAGCTTCACCATCGGGCATGACCTCGTAATTCACGTCGTTCAGTCGTCGGATAACTATGTATGGGCCAAAATATCGCCTTAGTAGTTTTTCAGAAAGCCCCTACGCCGAATGGGTATCCAAACCCACACTCTCTCGCCGGGTGTGTAGGCGACAAATTTGTGCTGACGATTGTACCGCATTGCGTCCTGGTCTTGCTGGTGGTGGATGCGTACACGTGCAAGCTGTCTGGCTTCTTCGGCACGTTGACCAAATTCTTCAGCATCTGCATGGATATCGTCGCACTCATGGGGCAGCATTGCATCCAAAGTTGTCGTGGCTTCGCGACCGTGTACCAAGCTGAATGGTTTCATGCGAGTCGTTTCCTGTTGAGCGGTGGTATATGCAAAAGTTACATAAGGCAAAATATCGTCCCAGTTCTTATGGTCCACGTCGACATACATGCAAAGCATGTCTGCGAGTGTCTTGTTCAAACGCTCCGTTAGTCCATTCGTCTGGGGATGATAGGCTGTCGTTTTCCGGTGGGCTGTGCATCTGAGTTTGAGAACTGCTTCTAAAAGTTCGGCCGTGAACGCGGGGCTTCTGTCAGTAATTACAACCGCTGGGGCAGCGTGCCTAAGCATGACGTTTTCGACGAAAAATCGAGCTGCTTCAGCTGCTGTTCCGCGCTGGGTAGCTTTTGTCTCCGCATAATGGGTGAGGTAGTCAGTGGCGACAATAATCCACCTGTTCCCTGTAGTTAAATTTGGAAATGATCCAAGAAAATCCATGCCAATTTTGGCAAAGGTAAGCTCCCAGTCAGGATTTGGCAATGCCTGCCGTATGGACTCCAACCCAATTTTATTCCTCTGTAATTTCCGTCTCATGATCACGGTCCCCCGTGAGTAAGTGGTCTAGATAAACTTACTAGTTTACAGATTTTAGAGGCTTACTGCCGATCCGGTACATCTACAGGATGTAGGAGACCAGCTGGTTTGTCGGGTGGTGCTTTGCGTCTTGGGCAGTCAGGACAAGTGCGCACATGATGTTTAACATCGGCTGGGAGCTTCGGCCAATAATACTTCTGCCGCAGTCAGGACAATGTTCGTGTGCAGCCCAGATGACCTGAGGTGGCCTCATCATGACACGCTGTGAGAACTTCATTGTGAAGCGAAGCAGGCACGACCAGTAAGTAGGTGCTGCCCGTCGGAGAAAAGTTCTTCTTATAGAGAACATTGTCCTTCAAACAAAATGACGCCAGACTGCGTCCAAACAGGCGAGGCAATATACTGTCGCATAATCCTGAGGCGAAGTAAAGTGAGTAATTTAAAACTCACATCGAACTACGTATACTATACGAATTTGAAGATCGCCGACGGCAGATTATCTGGAGATAAAAAGAATCCAAAGAAATGCTCCTAGAAGAATTTGTTCAGGGAGCACCGCACATACTCCAGGCATGTCTAACTGCAACTTTGGTGCTCGTCTATTACAAGTGCACCACATATGGCACCTTCCACTTCGGTCTTCAAATGCGCAGTCACGACACTGCGCTTCAGATGTGCAAATAGAAAGTTACTCACATGCATCAAAATAATTAAATTTATTGCACAAGAAACCGCATCGAAATGATTAATACATAGGCGTTTAATGAATGCTGATTCAATATTGCAGTATGAGCGGAAGAAAAATGTCCGCTATACATATTCGCAACTTAGTTTATAAAGTCCCTTGTTTGAACTCAGCAAGAGTTCCATCTCGATGTTGGTGTCCGACAAACGAACCCGATTCTTCGTCAGCACTTCGTTGGCAATGTTGAAGAGCCGTTGCACCGAAGCGCTTGAGGGTACTGCCGTGCTGTATTGAGGAAAAGTTGTTTCAGTCCCTCGATGTTCTTCATCTGTGACAGCGGGTAGTCAAATGGTACCAGCAATTGCCGCGACACCTCATCCAGTACCTCGGTTGGAAGTGTTTGATGCCCGAACGAAACGAAATCTTCGGGCGCGAACGAAAACATCTGCGCTGGCTGATTTGGTCACCGCAGCACACTCTGTCTTTGTTTATGGTCTACAGGAGGGAAGGCACGTGACAACCTTGAAGCCTAATCATCAAATAATATAGCGAAGTATTCATGAAAAAAATTCACCATAGTCACATGACAGGCAAGCGGTATAGTTCTTTGCGCCTCACGCGGTCCCCCATCCGCCCTGCATGATGTGCTGCGTACGTGCGTGCGTCTGTTCAGTGCCGTGGAACGTTTACAGAAGGAACGCCGTTACCTCTACCGTTCCTTCGTAAACGTAACGAGTTACCGTTACAGTTGCACCGACCCTTAATGGAACGGTGGCATTCCTCTGTTCCTCCCAAAAGGAACTAGTTCCAGAAACGCCGTTCCGCACAACACTGCTGCTGGTATGTCACCTGGATGAAATGCCTTTTCATAATCTATGAAAGCCATATATAGAGGTTTAGTGTACTCCGCAGGTCATCGGTGCCTAACGCTTCAGCTTTTGTTGTCGGCGTACGGCAGTTGTATTGCTTGGGGCGCATTTCAAGTGCCTATTAGATTGTTGTGGCCTCCGAAACAAACTCCGCGACAGTTTTGGATGCGTTGCGCATGAATTCAGCTAATATATGTTCTTTCACACCCCGCATCATGAACCGAACTTTCTTTTCTTCAGACGGCGTGGCGGAAGAGGCGTGTCATCTCTTCCGTCAAAATCGCGATGTTCTCGTTCGGTAGTTGTACTCGGGTTTCCAAGAGAACTTGGGGCCTTTCTTTGCGTACGACAGCCATGAAGTTCTTAAAATTAAAATTAAATTCTGGTGTTTTACGTGCCAAGCCAATGATCGGATTATGAAAAACGCCGTATAGGGGGGACTACGGGTTAATTTTGACCACCTGGGCTTCTTCCACTTGCACCCAATGCACGGTACACGGGCGCTGTTGCATTTCGCCCCCATCGAAATGCGGCCACCAAGGCCAGGATTCGATGGCGCGATTTCGTGCTTAGCAGCACGACGCCATAGCCGTTAAGCCACTACGGCGGGTGGTGAAGCTCTTCAAGAGGTTCCCACGAAATGAGTCCCACGTCGCTAGGGTGGCCTCTCTGTTCTCGAACCAGGTCCGCGCAGCGTAATCCAAAGAAAAATATACATGGCGCAGCTCATCCTCGCTGCTCCAGTTGTTTAACGTCACGGTCCTCTCGTATGTCTTCAGCCAGCTTCCAGGGTATTCAAACGATGATGCACAGAAAGTCGGTGACTCCCTAGCCTGCCGAAGTAGAAAGGCTGCAGACGACGCTGGATCCGTCATCGTAACCCACGACTTGGTCGTGCTCTTCCTGGTCGTCACGGGTAGGCAGGTTTTGTAGCCTGAGGATAGCTCGGTAATCTGGGGTGAGTTTGGTGCTGTCTTCGGGCTTGAATCACGGCTTTGCAGAAGTGTCCGGTGCATGAACGCAAAAATACCTACACTAGGTGTCACTTTGTAATAAAGGTGAAGAACGACGCAGTGTCCCATCTGTGAATTGGACCTTTAACTCTTTATTGGACCAATTTTTACCCAGCAAAACGAGAAACACTCAATCACAATGATATCGGCGAGCAAATTTAAGTTGGCGATCGTCGAAATTCTGATCTGTGGGTCAAGCTCGCCACCTTTTATCCAGGACTCCTGGAAGGTTCCAGCGTAATTGATGGTGCCTGCGTGCCTTCCAGACAGTACTACACAATCTGTGTCGCTCATATAATCAGATAAAACAAGGTGCGGCAAGAGGATACACAACCGATAGAATAAGCGATAACATTCGAGTAAGTTCCAAATAATGCCGGCGCGTCTTACGCTGAGCGGTAACACTAAGTTGTAAGCGGCTGAAATGCAGTCCGCGGAAACGGAATTAATAAGTACACGTGTCAATATACGCACCCAAGTCGACAAGTTTGTTCTTAAGTTCGGCAGCGGCGCGCTGCACGAGCAACTGAACGCTACATTGCTTTTTGCAGCTATTGGCATGTGCGCAATCACTGTGTGGGGGACATCATCTGTATTTTTTAATCAATCACTACCATGTACGGCAAAACTACTGCCAAAGATTCTCACGTGACAGAGAATGTTTAATACAGAAGGGTTATTCCTGACATATTGTAATCGCGCATGTTGGGATCAGCTAGCGCAAGACAGGGGTAATTGGAGATCGCCGGGAGAGGCCTTCGTCCTGCAGTGGACATAAATATAGGCTGATGAGCATGATGATGACGACAATGATGATGGTGATAATTGCTGACATAAACAGAGACCATAATGATATTTCTCCTTCAAGCTCTCGTGCACTGACGTTAAAATTATAGTGATGTTTCACTTCGTGAACGCGGCTTACGAGCAAGGGTATGGGTGCTGTTCCGGAGATTCTAAGCTATGTGGTTTCACCTGACACATCCGCATCGTCGCAAGCCACCTAGCACGTTCTTCGGCAATCTCCTGGCCAACTTACGTCACCCATTTGCCAGTATTGCTCAGCTCGTGCACGGTGCTTACTGACGGCTTCAGGGTCGGTCGACTCGCGCTCGAGCACGAAGAATTTTTCCTCCTCCTCACCCAAAGCTCAAAAGAGCACCGGCCGTCACTTAGAGGTAGTTGCGGACTCGGACATACATCACACCAACGACACTAAGCAGGATCAATCCTGACCTTCTTACTGAATGCCCACACTGCAGCCCCGAATACAACTTCGAACACGTGCTCTGGTTGTGCGCTGCCAATGCGGGCACGGACTTTCCTGACCAGTCCTCCTGGGACTCAGCCCTCAGAAACACAGAGCTCATCGCTAAGCTCAAGGCTGTCCAGAGGGCCCGGGCCGTCACCGAAGGACTCCGTCTACCGGCCTCGACCTGGGTGGAGCCGCTGGTTTGATTGGCGGGGACTCCGGCCCCGCTTTAATTCTTTCTCCTCAGGACCTAAAGTTCGTACTCACTCACTCGGCCCACTGTCACTTGCGTTGCTGCTCTGTCTTCGTATGGCGCCTGCCCTCTCGATCGAAGATGACCCCGGTACATTCGCAGCACACACAGAGCCGGTAGCAACTGCTAAAGGACCCAGCGCGCCCCCTCCTTCCTCCGTATCAGTAGCTTCCCTGGAGCGCGCTCCTCCTCACCACATCCAGGCACCATCCTCCTCTGGTGCTCGCTTCCCTCTCCCAGCTCGGCGGCCTGTTACTTAATCTCGATGATTTCACAGATGGAGCATGTACGCTTGCTCATTAAAGATTCAGACTTGACGGCGGTCACTAGAACCAGAGCGCCTCTGACTAGAGCAAATTGCCATATAAAGACTCACGTCACCTGAGTTTGTTCTTCAGTACGTCACCAGCGCACAGCATGACAAGTATCTGATAGCTACATTACTTTATGGCGTAAACAGAATCACTGGGTGGGGGACATCACATATATTTCTGAATTAATCGCTACCGGCAATCGCTGCCGTATTACCGCTAATAGTAGTAGTTTAATTGATTTATTCAAAGCAAACCTGGATCCTAGCGACACTGTGGGTGGCGTTCTTGCCTCACAAGTTAGCGATCACTTGCCAATTTTTTTGTTTGTTAAGACCCCTACCAGGACACTCAAAAAAATTCTTGCGTAGATCGAAAACTACATAACATTAATCAACATACACTCAACAATTTTCGAGATAAGCTGATAAATATTTCCAGGGAAGTCGTCTATGACTCGAAAACATGCGATGAAGCCTACGATATTTTTTGTGCCTGTTTAAGAAAGCGTACTCCGAATCATTTCCACTTATCCTTATTAGGAAGTTAGCGCGATCGCGTAAGCCTCGAATAGTAATTACTGCCTCAAACTAATCAAGAAGAAGGATAAGCTTTTTTTTTAATTTTAACCACGCTTCTAATTATTTTTTTTCCCTGAATCTAGGGAAAAGCTCCCATAATTTTGATGCTACCAATATGGTTGAAAAAAGAAAGCAAGAACCTTATAACTTTTTTCTAAACCCGACGAGCGAATCTGAACCTTTCGCAACACTTTGCTCACGTATGAACATGCAATGCATCTCTGGACACCGATAATTTACAAATAAAACCTGCAAAATACGTAGCCGATTTAATTGCACCACTACGCACTCATATCAACAATCAAGCCTTCTCAACCGGAACTTCTCCACAAAAAAAATGGAAATTTCAAAAGTTATTGTAATTTTTAAAAGCGGAGATAAAAATAACCTGGCCAATTACCGACCAATTTCTCTTCTACCGCTGTTCTCTAAAGGTCTGCAGAAACGGTTACATTCTAGGATTTCTTCTTTCATAGATAAATTCAAATTTATGAATGAATGTCAGTTTGGTTTTCGCAAATGTCGATCGACGAAGTATGCTCTGTTAACACAAAAATAAACTATTCTAAAAGTATTTGAGGAAAAACAGTTTGTTATCGGAATACGTGTAGATCTTTCAAAAACATTCGACAGTTTGAACCATGACACATTATTACTAAAGCTTGAACTTTGCAGGATAAGAGGAGTACCTTTAAAACTTCTAACATCATATTTTAAATACGGGAATAGTGCGTTTCTATCAACGACAACCTATCCCCTCTGAAATCGATAAATGCTGGTGTTCCCCAAGGAAGCATTCTTGGACCGCTCTGGTTTAATTTATATGTTAGTGATGTCACTAACATTAGCAAAACACTAACTTATGTAATCTACACGGATGACATGGCTCTTCTATTTTGCGGGTCCTACATTAAAGCACTTCAGTTTCATCAATTATTTCCTCCAAGGCCTGCTGACATGGAGTAATATAAATTCCTTAAAATCAATACAAGGAAAACTACAGCAATCCTTTTTACTCCTAAACAGTCGCCGGTAGTTCTCACAGAAAATGTTATGCTTGACGAAATGCCTTTAGAGGTTGTTAACCCCTTTAAAAGACTAGGTGTATACTTCCACAAGCATATGTCCTGAGACACGCATATCAAACACATTATTACCAAACTTTTGAGGACTGTCGGCATTTTGGATAGATTACGTTTTTTTTTCTGCCACCCAATATCAAATTACTGTTTTACAGGACGTTATTTTTGCCCAAATTAAACTACTGCTTTATTGCAAGACCGTAGAGGCTTGGGCTTGTCGGTACATATTCGATAGGGAAACAGCGCAAAAAAAAAAAAAAAAAAACACGACAAGAAGACAAGAAGGTGTGTGTCTCCCTTCTTGTCTTCTTGTCATGTTTTTTTTTTTTTTTTGCGCTGTTTCCCTATCGAGTACTGCTTTATTGTATGGGGCAAAACTACGTCATCCAATTTACATCAATTGTGTGTACTTCAGATAAAAGCCCTTAGGCACATAGCTGGCGTGCCTTTCAATGCCCATACAGAGCAACGTTTCAGGCGGTTTAATGTAATACCTGTTCGTAATCTTTGTTCAAGTAATACGGTCATACGATGTAAACATAGCACGAATACTAGGGAGGACATCATAAAGTCATTATCGCACTTGAAGATTAGGACACCGATATACAAGACATGCATCAAAGAGTATCGGAAGTCCCGTTCCGTCGAACGAAATATGGAGAACAAATTCTTCAGTACAACGGACTTGTACTTGTAAATTTTTTTCATGACCAAGAGATCGATATCACAACTGTCAGCGAAAACACACTGCGCTCGATCTTTGTAACGCACTCATGATACTATCTGTTCTACGTGGATGTGCTTCTCTGAAAACTAATGTGCATTTCATTATAAGCATTTCATGTACAACCTTCGTCCGTAAAGTTTCGAGACTGATTTGTTTTCTTCGCTAGAAATGATTCCCCAAAACAAATGTTGGTACGTGGCCATCTTTTCGGACTAACCTGAGTTACTTGTGTGAATTGCTGAGGCAGCCGCTAGATGGCACTACATGTAGACGTTGTCGTCTACATGTAGTGCCAGAAATGTAATGTAATGCCAGAAAAAGCGTAGTTCAGACAACAGATCCAGCAACAACAGAGAGGCCTGAGAGATCAAAATTCAGCATAGAAAGCTTTTATTGGAAAAAGGCAGCAGAAAATGTCCCTAACAACACGGCAGCAGGACCCGATGAAATCCCAATACAGCTAATCAAAAACCTCGGTCCAAAAAGCAAGGCACTGCTGACTAATGCCATAGAGCAAGTGATTAGAACAAAGAATATTCCCGTTGGATGGCGTGAAAGCAAGATGAATCTTATCTACAAAGGCAAAGGAGATAAGGATAAGACGAGCTCGTACAGGCCAGTTACAGTAACGTCGGTGATATATAGAATGGCAATGCAAGCCATAAAATTAGAACTGTCGAAGTGGGTGGAGGAAAACGGTGTATTGGGGGAACTACAGAATGGGTTCAGGCCAGGCAGACGCTTAGAAGACAATATGTTTGTACTAACTCAGTGCATAGAGATTTCAGTAGCTCAGAAAAGACCTTTATGGATAGCATTTCTAGATATTAAAGGAGCTTATGACAACGTAGACAGGGAATTGTTGTGGGATATTCTTCAATACGAAGGCATAGATGACGATTTCGTGGAGCTGCTGAGGGAGATATATCGAGACAACCAAGTACAAGTGGCATGGGAAGGCCGAAAAGGAAATGAAATGGTGGGAATTCACCAAGGATTGAAGCAAGGATGCCCTCTGTCACCATTGTTGTTCACGCTTTACGTCAAGGGCATAGAAAGACGACTGGAAAACAGCGAATTAGGTTTTGATTTATCCTACATGCGTAATGGACAAATGGTGCAACAGAAGATCCCTGGACTGATGTACGCAGACGACATTGTGCTACTAGCGGACAATAAAAAAGATTTACAGATACTTGCGAATATCTGTGGGAACGCAGCGACAAATCTAGGCCTTAAGTTTAGCACAGAGAAATCAGGGATTATGATCTTTAATGAGCACACGAGTAACGTCGTGGTGTCAATTCAACAGCAAGTAATACCCATAGTGAAGCAATATAAGTACCTCGGCGTACACATAAACGAAGGAAAGAATTACTCAAGCAACCACCAAGATAATCTGAAAATAAAGGGGAAGCGGAATGCAGCATTAATGAAACACAGAGCACTGTGGGGCCACAATAAGTATGAGGTGGTGCGTGGAATCTGGAAAGGAGTAATGGTGCCAGCGCTAACATTCGCAAATGCCATTATATGGTTAAAATCGGATATATTGGCGGGTTTCGAAGTTAACCAAAGATCAGTAGGCCGGTTGGCTTTGGGAGCACACGGTAATACGACAAATGAGGCAGTGCATGGAGACATGGGTTGGGCCTCTTTTGAAGTCAGAGAAGCACAAAGCAAAATTAGTTTTGAAGAAAGGCTCAGGAACATGGATGAAAATAAATGGGCGGCTAAAGTGCACAAGTATCTCTACATGAAAAGCGTGGACACAGAATGGAGGAAGAGGTCAAGGAAGTTGGCAACCAAGTACAGGATAATCGAAACTGTAAATAGACAACCAGGGGTCATCAGAAAGAAAGTGAGAGAAATAGAGACCGTGAATTGGATGCAAAGAATGGAAACGAAAAGGACAATGGAGATTTACAAGAATGAGAAGAAAGAAATTAGAAGGGAAAATCTGTACGATAACACAAAGGGCAGTGCCTTGCTATTTGAGGCTCGAGCCGGTTGCCTAAGGACGAAAACATATCGGAACAAATATTCGGAATTAGATGAGACATGTGTATGCTGCAGTAAAGATCCAGAGACCACTCAGCACATCCTAATGGAATGCGACGGGATCCACCCAGCGAGAACCGTAGGTAACGTGCAACTCCCAGAAGCGCTTGGGTTTAAAGTGGAAGGAAACATAAACAGATCAGCCGTAGAGATCAGCAAGAGACGATTAGAGTACTGGTGGAAAAAAAGTAGGGAAAAGATGGATGCGACCTGATCTCTTAAAATCATAGGCAGCGGTACAAGGTAAATTTTTGAAAAAGAAAAATAATGATAGGTATACAGAAATGCTAGATAAAGAGCATGTATAGTATACCTGATTAAATCAAGCAGGCTAGGTGACTATTTGTCGCCGCCCCGTTTCAAAGGGGATGCCAATAAATCATCATCATCATCATCATCGTCGTCTACTGTGAGTGAATGTGGACCTCGAACAGCGTGTAAACATGAAATTCTGTGTGAAGCGTGCCAAGACAGCCACACAGACGTACGAGCTCCTTCATGACGCTTGCGGCAAAGAGACATAATCGCGGGCGCGAGCTTTCGAGTGGCACAAGAGGTTCGTTTCGAGGAGCACGTCGGTGGAAGACGATACAGGGCAGGGGCGCCCTGCAACCTGACGGAATGAAAACAACGTGGCTCGGATCAGAGAGATTGTACAGCAAGACCACACCATTACAGTCCGCATGCTATCGGATTCTCTCGACATTAGTAAGACAATGTGCCACCACATTTTGCGTGAGAACTTGGGGAAACGAAAGCTAAATGCCAGACTTGTGCCGCACTCCCTCACACATGACCAGAAGGACACGCGTGAGCGCTGATTTGCTCTCCGAGGCACAGAAGGATGCTGCATTCGTCGACAGCATCATTGCTGAAGACGAAACATGGTGTTTTCAATACGATCCTCAAAGAAAGAGGCAGAGCGCTGAATGGCGGTCCACAAGGTCTCCGGCGCCGAGAAAGATGTGGTGACAAAAGAAAAAGCGAAGACGATGCTGATAGTTTTTTTTTTTCGATGCCAGAGGTGTCATACACCACGAGTTCGTCCCACAAGGGCAGACGGTGAATCAGGAGTTTTATATCCGCGTACTCCATGTGTGATGCACTGCGACGCCATTGCCCTGACTTATGGGCATCTGGACAATGGAGCCTTCTCCACGATAACGCGATAACGATAACTCCACGATAACGATAACTGCTCTCAGCGTGACAAAATTTCTCGCCAAGCACAGCATTACTGTACTTCCCCATCCGCCATACTGGCCTGACCTCTCCCCATGCGATTTTTTCCCTATTTCCGCGTGTGAAGAGAGCCTTAAAAGGTCGCTGGATGGCGAGCGTGGAGGCCATTCAAGACGCCACGACAAAGGAGCTGACAGCCCTGCCGAAAGAAGCGTTTTCTAACTGTTTCCAAGACCTCAAGAAGCGTTAGAAGCTGTGTATAGACTGCAAGGGAGACTATTTCGAAGGGGTGCTGCACAAATGATTTCAATGTTAAACGCATTTTTTAATGGACTCAGTCTCGGAACTTTACGGACAAAGGTTGTATATAACCCTGCAGTTCGTTGTATTTTCTACATTTTTTTTCCTACAGAGAATGTGTGAAAGAGAGTTCATGCCTGAAGTTTTGATATTGAAATGTATGCTGTTTTGTTTTTAACGCTTCTTGTGCTCACATAATGCTTGAAAATTTAGGTGCATCACTTGGTTATCCTACTGTATGCCTTATAAAAGGTGTAAAGGGTAAGTGAATTAATTTTCACTTTTTGTTCGGACTTTCCCCATGCAATATGGAAATAAACTCAAGGCAATTCAAAGTACCTCAAGACTGCTGCTAAAAAAGATTGAGACTTGAAGAGAGTCACAAGAACCAGGGTACCCCTGGCGAGAGCAACTTGCCATATAAAGACTCAAATCGACAAGTTTGGTCTTCAGTCCGGCAGTAGGGCGCAACACGAGAAACATATCATAGCTACATTACTTTGGGCACCTACTGGCATGTGCACAACCACTGCGTGAGGCACATCACCTGTATTTATAATCTCGTCGGTGCCAAGTACGTCATAACTACCGCCAAAACGTTTGAGACTTGAGGAGAGCCACTAGAACCAGGGCGCCCCCAACGAGAGTAGCTTGGCATATAAGGACTCACGTCGCCAGAGTTTGAACTTCAGTACGCCACCGGAGCGCGGCACGACAAGCATCTGATAGCTACACATGCAGCAATTTCGCATCACACATGCATCAATTTCGATAGCAAATTAGTAGAGAGCTATTCGGAGTAGGGATAGTAGTTTTATCGGCTGCATAAACTTGGACACATTAGCTTACTAATTGAATTAACAAGCGTGGTGTCAGCGCGCACAAGCAAACATGAATATATCACACTCAATGGCCGCAGACAACCATTGTCGCAGCCGCTGCAGCGACCGAAGGTTAGTGAGGTCTATCACTTCAACAGAAACTGAGCGGCGAATGCACAGCGCACACAAAGGTCAGAGACGTGTGGAGATCGCTTTTAAGAGACAGTGCGGGCGACCGCCGCAGCCGGGCAAAGTACAAGCGCGGTTGACAGTGTATAGAAGCTGCCCCCCCTCCCTCCGGCGCTGCCTTCCCGCTTTCCTGCTTTCGCGTGGGAGATTGAGTGACCAGTTGCCCTGGCACCCGGTTGCAAGATACGCATTTCGTGCTGCAGCATAGCGTCGCCCCGCCTCCCTCCCTCCCATACCCCCACGGCCTTTCGCGCGACGGAAGTCGCGTTTGCTTTCCGCCGTGCGTTCGTTCTCCATGATAGCGCGCGTCCTCCGCACGCTTTCACTCGCGCATACGGCGCGCGGCGACGATTTCATCGCCCTTGGACTTTATACGGAACCTCACTGCGACGGCGACGACGGCGACGGCGACGGCAGAAATCCGCTTGAAGTGTCCATATAATTTCTGTCGCAATAAAAGGCAAAAGCTCGCACTAGGCAGCGCAAAGCTCAAGACACAGCGAAGCTGGCCGATTGATATCGAGCGGCTAGCCTCCAACGCGTTCGTCGTCGGCAAGAAGCAGCGTTCTTGGCACTGTGCCAACCTAGACACGCGAAATGTCGCGAAAGGGAACGTACCTCCGATAATGACGGCTCGAGAATACCTTCCTACATGCGTAATTAAGTGAAACCAAGTTAAGAGCTAGCAGGCAACCAAGTTAATACCTAGCAGTAGCAGCCAGTAAGCTTCGCTATACCTAAGCTTTGCGCGATAGAGTGCAAGCTTGCCTGACTTTTTGCAGCTAGTGGCATGTGCGCAATGCAATCATCACTGCTTGGGGTACATTAGCTGTATTTGTGAATTCATCACTCTCAAGTACGTCAACAATGCCACCAAAAATACTGCTACGTGACCAGAGTCACTATGACCGGGGCGCGCCTGATGAGAACAACCTGCCATGCAAAGACTCATGTCGTTAAGTTTGGTCTTCACTTACCCGCCACGGTTTCTTAGCGGCTATGGTGTTGCGCTGCTAAGGTCGTGGAATCAAATCCCGGCCGCGGCGGCCGCATTTCGACGCGTGCGAAATGGAAAAACTCCCGTGTCCCGTGCATTGAGGGCACGTTCAAGAACCCCTGGTGTTAAAAATTAACCCGAGGTCCCCCACTATAGCGTGCCTCATAGTCAAATAGTGGTTCTGGCACGTAAAACCTCCCAACTTTATTATTTAAATTTCGTCGTCAGTTCAGCACCGGCACGCAACACAAGATTCTGGTAGTTACACTGCGTTTTGTAGCTACTCAGCATGCGCGCAATAATCAGTTAGTGGGTGACATCACCTCTATTTCTGAATTCATCAGTACCAAGTGCGTCAACACTCCTGCCAGAAAGATTGCCACGGAACGCGAGCCATTAGAGACCAGGGCACACCTGACTAGAGCTACTTGCCATATAAACACTCACGTCAACAATTTTGCTTTTCAGTTCGGCAGCTGCGCGGAACACGACAAGAATCAGATAGCTGCATTGCTTTTTGCAGCTACTGGCATGTGTAGAATCACTGCGTGGGGGACATCACCTGTATTTCGGGATTCATCGCTGCCAAGCACATCAACACTCTCTCCAGAATGATTGCCCTATGACGAACAGCCATTAGGATCAGGGAGCCCCTGAGGAGAGCAACTTGCCGTAGAAAGACTCACGTCGAGAAGTTTTGTCTTCAGTTTTACTGCTGCGCGCAGCATAAGCATCTCATAGCTACATTGCTTTTTGCAGGTGTTGGCATCTGCGGTATCACTGCGTCATCACTGCCACGTACATCATCACTCCCGCGAAAGAGATTGCCATGATACGAGAGCTCCTAAGACCAGGGCGCACCTGACGATAGCAACTTGCCTTAATATAAAGACTCGTGTCGACAGCTTTTGTCTTCAGTTCGGTCGCGGCGCGAGACACGACAAGCATCTCATAGCTTCTTTAGTTTTTGCAGCTACTTGCATGTGCGGAACCAATGCTTGAGGGGAATCACCTCTGATTATGAATTCATCGCTGCCAAGCACGTCGACTCTCCCGCTAAAATGTTTGCCACGTGACGAGAGCCATTAGGACCACTAGGACGAGAGCAACTTGCCAGTTAAAAACTCAGGTCGACAAGTTTGGTCAAGGTGTTTTCTTATGGAAAAGCTTACATTGGTCACTATTCACAATCGTCACTGTTCACAAGGGCTGTTCACAATCGTGCAACTAACCGAAACACCTTTATTTTCTTCATAAACGTGTTTTCTCAAAAAAATTACTACGGAGAGCGCTGGCGCTGTAATCGTTCTGATACCATGGGAATGATGGGTAGCACTTTATTTAGTACATAAATTTGACTAATTTTGTGCTGGTGGTTCACACGTTGTTCAGGGGTTATTTCTTAAGCGTAATGTTTTACATTTTGAAGCAGCATATAGCTTTTCAAACACAGAAACGTGACATGCATAATGTTTTGAAATTGTTTCATTTATAGAATAGTATGTCGTTACACAGGGGTAATTGGAGATCGCAGGGAGAGGCCTTCGTCCTGCAGTGGACACAAATATAGTATGATGATGATGATGATGATGTCGTTACAAAATTATCAATCTGCTAAGTCACAAGTCCATTTAAAGCGAGGAGGATGAAAATTACGCAAATCTATGCATTGCATGCCATTACCATATGCTGTTACGAACGCTTAGGAGAGGCCCTCCCAGCCCAGCTGTGTTTTAGAGAGTGTTTGGGAAGTCACGTGCTGTTTTTTTGCAAAGAAGCCCTGGGACTGGTGGCCCAAACATCCGCGTTTCTTTAGCACCTACGCACGTGAAGCTCTTGCCCTCCAAAAAGAGAGATAAAAAGTTTTCTTCCCCGGCCTTCCTCGATGAAAATTCCGTTCGGGAGACAAGCTTTGTTTCGAGTGCAGCGTATTAGCTCGAAAATTGGTTTTTGGGTTTTGGGCGAGTGTCAGCGAGCAACACAGGCTCTCGCGTAATGACGGCGCGGGTCTTTGTCGTCTTCTTCAAAGTGCCGCGGAAAAACACAGGGGTGCGTCCGCTTCATTATAAAACTGTTACAGAGTTTCCTAAGGTTCTTTACGACACGCGTCAGCAACGCACCCTGCCGACGGCTCATCACAATTTAAGCTCGAATCTCCCGGCTATCTCCTTCGCCGAACTGATTAGAGACGCAAAAGGAGACATCACACCAATATGGCCGTAGTTCCAACATCAAAAACGTGACGTCAGGGCCTCTCTTATTTCGTTTCTTTCCTCCATGAGGCTAGCTGAACCGCAATAGTTCCATTTCGCGTAGACACTAATACCAGAATTCCCTCTCGTAATTTTTGCATGCAACTAGATGTACTGGCCTACGAGCCCGAATCTATGTTCGAATTTCTGGGCTCTTCGGAGGACGCAAATCTAAAACCCCAAAATTGTCTTGGCTACAGCGCATCCGCAATGGTAGTCCGCCCTTTACTTGGTTTCCCATGGCGCTTGGGTCTCGCATGCTTAATCTCTACTGATTCCTCAATGTGGCGTCTATTGTAGCAGTGCAGATAGCCCCGCTGGAACGTTTAGATATAGTTCTGTTCTAGAAAGAAGCAAAAGCTGGCGCCCTGTGTTCAACAGCTGCTCCTTCTGTTTGTGACGGCTTGATGCTACTAAACAGTGAAGTAATTGTAGCGTTATCGGTTATCTCTGTGCTGACCAAGCACTGGTGTGCACGGGCCCTGTGACGACACTAGTGAAAATGCATAAAATTCGGCTGTCTAATAAACACCGGACTTTTTGGGTACGTGGCTACATCGGAGTGGCGTCAGTCTTTCGCTCGCATCACCGCTCCGAAAGCGGACGTGACATCGTGTGAGAAGTGGGATTGACCTCCCCTTCCTAGTTGCCATTGCGGCGCTGACTCTGCGTTCGGTCTGCGCGATGACGGCTCTACCAGCGGTAGGCCTGCCACCAGCAGTCATCCCACCACCGACACCGTTCAACTTCAACCGGACTTCCGAAAGGCCAGAATGGATTATGTCATTCGATGACTACCGCTACGCATCGGGGATCAACGACAGAATGCAGGAAGCCCAGGTGACAACGCGCTTGACACCATTGGAAGGGAGGGCAAAAAAACGTTTTCAGACATTTTACCTTACCGAAGAGGAGTCTCGAGGCTACGAGATAGTGAAGAAAAAAACTCGCAGTTTCGCCCGAAAGGCGAAACATCAATGGCGATATCAGATTAGTAGAGAGCTATACGGAGTAAGGATGGTAGTTATATCGGCTGCATCAACTTGGACACATTCGCTGACTAACTAAATTAACCCGCACGGTATCAGCGCGCATGCGCAAACATGAATAGATCCAATGACCGCAGACAACCACTGTGAAAACGCTGGCGTGAGAAAGCAGCGGGTAAATGTTCTTGCGGTCTATCGCTTCAACAGAAACTGAGCGGCGAAAGCACAGCGCATACAAAGGTAAGAGCCGTGTGGAGATCGCTTTCAAGATACGGTGCGCGCGACAGCACGCAGCCGCGCAAAGTACAAGTACGCAGTTGTTGGCAGAGTAGAAGCCGCACCCCCTCCCTTGTGCGATGTCATCCCACTTTCCTCCTTTCGGATTTTTTAATCGCCAGTTCCCCTTACGCCCGGTCGCAAGATACGCATTTGGTGCCGCAGCTAAACGTCGCCTCCTCTCCCTCCCTCCCACGCCCCCACGGCCTTTCGCACGACGGAAGACGTCACCTTTGCTCTCCGTCGTGCGTTCGCTCTCCGTGAAAGCGCGCGTCCCTCCCGCGCTTTCACTCGCACATACAGCATACGTACGGCGCGCGGCGATGCTTTCGCTCTTGGACTTTGTACGGAACCTCACGGTGACGGCGACGACGACACCGACGGCAGAAATCCGCTTGGAGTGTCCATATATTTGCTATCGCAATAAAAAGTTTGATACCCATTTTGTGGCCACACCTGCCACGGTGGCTCAGTTAGCTAAGGTACTGCGCTGCTGAGCACGAGGTCGCGGGATCGAATCCCCGCCGCGGCGGCCGCATCTCGATGGAGGCTAAATGCAAAAACGCCCGTGTGCTTGCGTTGTAGTGCACGTTAATGAACCCCAGGTGGACAAAATTAATCCGGAGCCCTTCACTATGGCGTGCCTCATAATCAGGTCTGGTTTTGGCACGTAAAACCTCAGAAAGAAGAAGAAAGATTTTGTGGCCACGACGAATATTGTCAACCTCGCAAAATTCGACCCTAAGCTGCGCTATATTGTGTCCGCCGACACGTCGTCATTCAGTCTTGACTGTGTGCTCATGCAAGTGCAGTCAGATGGGAAAAGGCGGCCGGTTGCATATCACTCTCGTTCATTAACACCAACAGAACAACGGTACGCGCAGATTGAAAAGGAAGCGCTTGCGCTGACGTGGGCGGCAGAAAGGTTGGAAGTTTTTTTTTATAGGGCTGGAATTTCCATTTAAAACCGATCACAAACCGTTTGTATCGCTACTCGGACAGTCACCCCTTGATCTGCTAACCCCTAGATTACAAAGATTCCGATTGAGGCTCATGCGATATAGCTTTTCAGTCTCCTATGTCCCAGGAAAGCAGATTGGCACCGCCGACGCCCTTTCTCGGGCACCTTGCACGGAAGCGGATTTAGAGACGGGGGAGCTAGATTGCAGTGAAATATCGAGCCACGCACAAGCCCGCACCAGCGAACTGAAATTTTTCAGCCCATTGAAAGAAAATAAAGTTCGCGCAAGAACAAGAGGAAACCTGCCAACAACTTCGGTTGTATTGTGGGCAGGGCTGGTGCTAAAGGGACTAGTTGGCTGAGCGCTTATTGGTCGGAGAGAGCAAACCTTACAATATGTGACGGTGTGCTTCTGCATGGGTCTCGTCTCGTGGTGCCTAAGAATGTAAGAAGTACTTTTTTCTTTGCATCTGGGTCACCAGGGCATTGTGAAATGTCGCGCAAGGGCCCGCGAATCTGTGTGGTGGCCCGGTCTCAGCGCCGAGCTTTGATAAAGAGTTGTCGAGAGTGCGCGAGACTGCCCGTTCAAAAAGCCGATGCCGTCAGAGTCTCCCAGCTTGCTTTAGCTGAAGGTAGGAGCTGACCTTTTCCATTTGTACGGGAGTTCGTACCTTGTGGTCGTAGACTATTCTTCGCGCTATCCGGAGCTCGCCCTATTCGAGCTCTGCGGCGGTTATTGTACAAATCAAGAGTACATTTGCTAGGCACGGGATTCCAGAACTTGTCATAACAGAAATCGCTCCTCATTTCGCGTCTGCAGAATTTGCAGTGTTTGCGACAAGTTGCGGCTTCCAGCACGCCACGTCCAGCCCCAGGTACCCGCGGTCAAATGGAGCAGCCGAACGTAGAGTGCAGACAGTAAAACGGATGTTGGAAAAATCGGCTGACCCTTGTCTGGCCCTCTTAGCTTATAGGAACGCCCCAGGTCAAATAGGTGCAAGCCCAGCCCAGCTACTGATGGGCAGACGCTTACGCTCTACGCTCCCCGTGCACCGGAAAAAACTGGTACCATCATAATCGAGTGGTCTCAGGAGCCTCCGATACAAAGACAAGACAGTTCGGAATAAGCAAAAACTCGACTACGACCATCGCCATCCGGTAACCCGGCTGCGACTTTACAATCTCTAGTAGGTACTGCGGAGGCGTAGCACTGCCGGCCACGTGACTTCCGCTTAACACGTGTTGTCATGGCAATCGTGGAGCTCCCAGGTGCCTAGGGACATTTGAGGCACTGGCCTGCGCGGCCGCGCTGCTAGTTACTGAGCGTGGCTCTCTTATCTCCGGGACCGGGCACAGCGACCTTGCCGAGCGCAGCTTCTACGTGCGTAGGGAGCGAATCGCTTAGGGCACGTTGAATGTCTGGCGGTGTCTGGGCCACGCCGGCCGCGCTTTATTATTACGATAGCAATTATATGGACACTTCAACGGGATTTCTGCCGTCGGCGTCACCGTCGCCGTCGCCGTGAGGTTCCGTATAGATTCCAAGGGCGATAAAATCGTCGCCGCGCACCGTGTGCGCGAGTAAAAGCGCGCGGGGACGCGCGCTATCACGGAGAGTCAACGCACGACGGAAAGCAACGCGATTGTCGCGCGAAAGGCCGGGGGTGTATGGAGGGGAGGGAGGCGGGGCGACGCTGTGCAACAGCACCAAATGCTTATCTTGCAACCCAGCGCAAGGGGAACTGGCAACGCAATCTCCCATGCGAAAGCAAAAAAAAAAAAAAAAAGGCGGGGAGGCAGCGTGGGAGGGAGGGGGGGAGCAGCTTCTCCTCTGCCAACAAATACGCTTGCATTGGCTGTGGTGGCCTTTGGCGCTGAGCCGTGCTCCCTCAAGGGCTGCAGAAGATAGCGCCAACCTTTCCCTTTCCTCAAGAACCACTTACTACTACTGTGGTGGCCGTCGCCTGCACCGTCTCTTATCTCCACACGGCTCTGACCTTTGTAAATGCCACTCAGTTTCCGTTGAAGCGATAGACCGCACGCTTCTTCGCCCGCTGGCTGCAGCGGCTGCGCTTGCTGCCGGCGTTTTGACAGTCGTTGTCTGCGGTCATTCAGTGTGATCTATTCATGTTTGCTTGTGCGCGATGACACCACGCTTGTCAATTCAGTTAGAAAGCGAATGTGTTCAAGTTTATGCGGCCGATAAAACTACTCTACTATCCCTACTCCGAATAGCTCTCTACCAACTTGCTATCGCAATTGATGCTTCGCCTTTCGGGCGAAACTGCGACAGTTTTTTATTGTAGCGTTTGTTCTAGTGGCGGAAATCCTTGCAGTAGTGGTGGTGTGGCATGACGGCTTTTGATCTCGGTGAACTGTGATGGTGTAAACAAGCGGATGCTGCTCGCGTTTGTGCCCTGGTGCCGCGGCGGAAGCTCAAATTTAAATTGAGCTCCTCCCGTCCTTCGGCATTCGCGTCTTCTGGTTCCTCCTGGCATTCAGCATCATTGAGCTACGCCAGGCTTCCCTAAACAAATTGAAGGAACGGCTCCACTTCGAAGTCGAAGCACTTTCTTTGCATCTAGTAGGACATCGCCTTTGTCTTTGCTGAAGTAACTATCAAAAATAAGCTGCTTCTCGAAGTGTCGCGCACATTATTTGTCTATTGCTTTAAGCGCTCGCTTACATTCCGAATTTTTGGACGCCACTGGTGTAGTAGTTGAAGATCAGATGGCGCCGCGAAGAGCGAAAACTTCTCGCGTCCTTTGCCATAACCAGGTTGACAGCCGGGAACAAAACACTGTCCTGTTGCTCGGTCTCTTCACGCACAAGCATCAATATGCCTTATTCCGTCAGGCATGAATAAACATACTGCATACATGGTAAACAAATCGGCGAAGACGAAAATTTCGCACCTTCGCTTCCGCGCAGACGCTGAGTGAAAAACAAGTACTTCTATTGTGTCTTATTGTACGGCATTATTTATCGTCTGTTTCCTCTAAAGACATGTAAAAATGTTTCGCATACGTGCATAAAAGCGCTACCGCGTGTTTATTTGCGATTTTAGTATTTGTGCGCATATATTTTTTGTGTTTGATTGCTGTCACATTGAGGCAGACGAGGCCACACGTTTCTAGCAGACAAGCTCTACGCGTGCCGCGCTGCCGGTTCCGCGCTGCCGTCGCCACCGACCTCCACCACTCAGCGCAGGCGCACATGGAAGCAAGCTGTTGAGTGTTTTCCACGCGCCTCGACAGATGGCGCTACGCGATGACTAACTTGGCGTTACACGGGTTGTCCCGAGCGAATGCGTAGCGCGGCGGCGGAGTCGGCGCTCCTGTTAATCTTACTCCGTGGTCCAGCCCTGCGGCGTCGGTCTTGTCGGGTGCGGACAGATAGACGGGATTGAGATATAGAGAGAAACAGACGTGCGTTGGTCTGGTACAGCGAGCGAACCGGCGCGCATGACGCGTCCTTTTCCTGCGACTCCGAACGCTGCAGGCCAATCCGACGAATACAAGGCCTTGGCCGAGCCTTCTACGCTCAATTCAACGCCGGCTGCTTCATTGGAGGACGGGAGACCTGGTGGTTATATGACACGCTACGGACTAGAAATGAGGCCGTCACAGCGATACTGCAGCGATAATACGGCTTTAGTTGAGACCTGCGGTGCTGTTGCGATTCACACCGATTCTATTCTATGATTCATACTGTTAGGCGCCTTTGTGATCTATTTGTTTTCTATGTGTTGTAACATTTCTCGAAAAAAAAGGAAAGATGTAGTGTTATCGGTTATCTCTGTTCTGACCAAGCGCTGGTGTGCACGGTTCCAGTGATGTCACTGGTGAAAAAGGATAAAAAGCGGCTCTCTAATAAGCACGGAGCTTTTTGGGTACATGGCAACATCGGAGTGGCGTCAGTCTTTCGCTCGCATCGCAGCTCTGGAAGCGGACACGATAGTAATTCCTTTTCAAAACCCTCTTGAGGCACATATTTACAATGAGCGAATAAGAGGAGCCCGAGCAGCTCGACTTCTTGTTAGTTGCTATCATAGGAAGATAATAGACAATGAAGCCAGAGAAAGAATATGGTGAAATTAGCTATGTTATAATTGAAATGAAAAGAAAAGAATTGAAACTAAAAGTATAAAGGAAAGTGTACGGAAAGACAAGTTGTCGCATGTGACAGTCGAATCAATATATTTCGCATTACGCACGCGGTGCTGATGCTATTGATTTTGAATGCGCTTGATGGTACCGAGGGAGTGGTTTGTCAACTAGCAAATGTCTCCCAGCAACAAATGCTGCTATCCGCCTGCGTATGTGATAGTACCGCTACGAACTAAAGTCCTAAAGTGGGGGGAAAAGAAGCCCTTGTCCTCCATTTGTTGGAGCAGTTTATCCAGGTTAGAAATAAAAGTGCGTGCGCAGAAACCTTGCGTATAACTGTGTATCCGTGTCAGTGTGTTTGGGTGGTGTGTGGTAATCTGCAGTTCTTTTCAGGGCTTTCTGTGCACAAGCTGTTAAGCATGTCAACATACCATTATACCAACGGTCCGTTTTAAATGCGGAGCGTGAAAAGAAAAAAAACTGTTCATTGTAGTGCTGATCGTAGCATACCGCATTCTGACTTTTATCTTAGATCTGCGTAAAATGACCCTCCGTGGTAGCCCCACTGATATATGGCGCTGCGCTAGTGAGCTCGAGGGTTCAATCCTTGCCGTGGCGGCCGCCGCATTTCGATGGGAGCGAAATGCGCCCGTTTCATTCAACCGCACGTTAAGAACTGTAAAGAAAGTTACCGTTATAGTAAAATTAATGCGCAGTCCCCGACTACGGCGTGCTTCATAATTATATTTTATTTTTGGCACTAAAGCACCAGGAACTAAATATTTAAAATTGCGTAAATTGCTCACATAAGTCTAAGACAGCGATCACACTGCAACGGCGTAAATTCGTAGCGTCTTTCAGCTCAGTCAGCACAGGTGGTCGCTTGCTAAATGTAACCTAAACACTACTACTGCTGATATCTTTGCAACCGCACTACCCACGCGCCTTACTTGGGTGTAGTTGTGTAGAGGTAAAAAACAAACAAACGTTACTCAGCCATGCATGTGTCTGTAATACAAATGGCGCGATTTTTCGCGCCACGCATGACGCAAACGGAATTGAGTTCAGCCTCTCGCTCGACATTCCGAGAGCCATAGATCGGCAGTCCGAGCGGGAGTTGTCGCGTTTGAAAGAGCTCACTCAGCCATAGTAGGTATAATCCACCAAAATCAAGCCTTCGCTCATCAGGACTTATAACGCTTTCAAGTGTGCAAGTTCTTTCGGATATTTGACAGCTGCTCGCTATGGCGCCCCTGTGTTTGACACATGGCGTGGACAGACTCGGGGCGGCAAGAAAAACGGATACCAATTCGCGCCCAGCCCATTTGACCGGTGCGGAATCGCTAAGAATAAGAAGTGAGTACGATTACAAGATTAGTCCGTAGGAACCCCCACTATCTGTATAAGTTAACATATAAGCTTTGCGACGCTCGGATACATGTAACTTGTGTATTTGGCTACTTCCATTTCTGCGCCCTGTAGTGACTCTCAATATTGCACGCACAAAACGTTCCACGTACCCCACTGCGGTTGCGTCCTGACACAGCGAACCCGATACTTTATTTCTGATTTTAAATCTACTGCACTTTTTTTTTTCGTTTCGCTGCTGCTGCTCTAATGGCGCGGGCGTCTACTTGCGAGCCTTGGTCACGGCCGTGGTCAGTGGCTCACCTGTTGCGGTGGCGGCAGTCGCGGCCGGCTGGCCGTGCCATTTGCCACGTACTCAAACAGTTCGCCCGAGTAGCGGTTGGGGTGATCACGGTGTCGTGCGGGCTGCGGCTTGCCGACAGGTGGCTGTCGCGCCATTAGATCCTGCAGCGCAGCCTCAGAGACTCGCGCGAAGAGCGTGTAGTAGCCACCCGACTCGTTCGCTGGCTTGGGGTTGATCGCGAATGCGTTTAGCGCGTAGTGGGGGCTACGCTTCGGCCTGGTCTTAGCCCAGCCCGGTAGGCCGACGTTTCGTGCGGTAGCGCTGCGTTTGGGCCTGCCCAGACGGTCACCGATGGGCTTTGGAGACAGGAGGTGCTTGTCGTCAGCGCTCCGCTTGACCCTCCTGAATGGCTTCTTAGAACCGGCGGTTTCGTGCAGGTAGAGATCGAGGATGCGCAGGCTGTCGCGTATCACCGGCTCCAGCTCCTCGCGCGAGCGGCCCTGTGGCAGCAACAGCCCGTGGCGTACGTCCACGATGATCGCTCCTGGCACCACACCACGCCCTGTGAAGATGGCGCTGCAGACGCATGTGGCGGAGGAGCACGCAGCCGTTGCTCACCTGCGTCTGGGTGTCCGTGGGCACGTGCGGCAAGCGCCAGCAGCACGGACAGCAGCGGGGCGACAAGCATCCTGCAGACATCAAGGAGATTTTGAATACGGGACGTGTCTTTGGGAAAATGTCCTGCACAGGTGAAACAACCGCGCCGAAAATAGAGTGCATTGTATTTCGTCTGGAACGCGATACTGATGCAAATGACCCATCATTGCTGGATGTTCGTCCGAAATCGGCTCTTCCAAGTGTCCTCGCCCGTTGTATGCTAGCTTTGCGAACCACATTACAGGTGGCTATATGGGTAGCTGTCCACTTCATGACGACGGTCAGAGGCCTTTCGAAGCAAGCCGCGCATCGTGTGCTGCTGCGGAGTATTTATCACTGCATTTAAACTAGAAACCGTCTTCACAGTGACATCAATATATTTATAAACTTCTGAATGCAATGGAGCTCTGCCACTTGGGAAGGTAACGTACTTGCCGTGTCCGTCAGCTGTTCGCTTCCCGGTTTCAGAGGCAAGAAGTAGAACTATTAACGCTATTTAGTTTGGTAAACACGTTAAATTGTAGCCTACGAACAGGAGCACTAATTACGCATGGACAAAATAGCCCTTCATTAGATCTTCTAAAGGTAGAGAGATTCAACATTTGTTTTTGGACACAAGATATAGGCGCTGTAGCGAACGTAATTCGCAAAGGGAGTTTTTTTTTTTTTTTTTTTTTTATCCCGCGATATGGGGAAATGAAAAGGACCTGGTTTGAAGTAATGTAAAGTACAACCGAATAAAGATTGAGATTCGCACACATCAACTCCATGGCTTTAGTTCTGTGCCCGCATGGGTGCTATTATATGTGAGATGTATGGTAATTTGTGTCGAGCTGTACACGTTTGCAACATAAATCAACAGCTCTTTTCGCCAATAGAAATATTTTTATATAAAAAACAATTTCTGGCCTTTTTCGATCATATACGGTAAACTTTAGGATCTATGATGAGATGAGTAGCTTGTAGCATGCAAAATAAGTTTGGACTCATGATGATCGTATATGTAAATTGCCATGATATAGGGTGATTCTTCTGTCACACCCATAAACCAACAATGCTAAGCTTTTAGCAAACTATAGCTTAAAAAAAACCACGGCACCGCATCACAGCGCTCACAATGCATCTCGTAGCTAGCGTAGCACAAGTTGTGCTTTTTCCTTTCCTAGAGTACTTTGAGCAGCCAATTGGAAGAAAAAAAACACCGCATATCCATGGGGTGAATGATGATGAGTGGGCGAAGCTCCGGAGGGAATCATCGGTAAACCGTGAATCTTCCGTGTAATTCGCCCAGTCTCGCCGGGAGTTGTAACCCCCCCCCCCCCCCTGAGGCCGACTTAACCACCCGTTTTGTTTAACCCCTTTTCTTTCCTTACGCATTTGAGTACTGTAACTAAGATGTAAGACGCGCAATCGTCTGCACACTCGCAAAAAGCGCATTTTTTTTACAATTTCCCGTGAAGAAATCAAAATTAGTGCTGTTTAGATGGTATCGGCAAACTGTCAACCCCCCCCCCCCCCCCCCTGGTAGAGATCCTGGGTGCGCTACTGCCTCACTGCCAGGGCCCGGCAGGTTAGCTCTCGGGCAGCCGCATAAGCGCGGTCATTGCCCGACAGTGAGGCCTGACCAGGTGTCCAAATCAGCCTGATGCGTGGTATTGAGGGATCTGGGATTGCGGGGAGCTTCCGTGTGCTGGTGAGAGCGCGATCAGCTATGATAATATCAGATATAACTCCTGAGGTAGGCTCTGACATGCGTCTTGCGATTCCGCAATGATGATGTGGTCCTCTTCCTCTGGATGACGATGTGGTTGATGGCCACTGTCTCCCCCGTGAGCGTAGCCTCCGTTTGGACGCTGCACGACGAGGCAATATCACCTTGATCGTCCACCACGAACGACACTTGTCTTTCTTTGTTCCCTATCGCAAGAGTGTACTGGGGATCGTCGGTGTAGTGACGGTGCTCTCCGGCTGGGCGTTGAGGAGTTACCGAAAGTATTTAACACGTGCATCCCGGCGGCATATTGCGAGGTATCGGTGCTGTGGTGACTAAGGTTCGGATGCTTGAGGAGGCGGGAACTTGCTCAAGCGTAGAGGGTGAATGCTGTGGGTAGCCCAGCGGTGAGAGTAAATACCTGCCTGTGGGGGTCAGCCTTAATCTCTCGAGTTGTGCCTTTCTGTGTGCTTCGATGTGTTCCTCGATGGTATTGTGTACTTCCAGAGCAAGTAGTCGTTCCGCGGAAGCATAGAGAGAAATTCCGAACACCTGTTTAACGGCTCTCCTAATGGTGATGTTTATGCAGTTGGTCTTGGCGAGGGTCAGGTTGTGGTATGGGAGGTGATAGGTTATTGAGGATTCAAGTTCTTGCTTTTCACAAGGAAGTGCAGGTGAGCAATGGATTAGCTTGATGAGGCTGTTCGTAAGTTCGAGTTTGTGCTGCTCACAAGCGGCCGGTCCGGAAGGCTTGTGCTGGATAAAAGAAGAAATATCTGCCAGCAGCAGCACACACAGCAGTCGTTTTCTTGTGAACCGCGGCCGGTGCACTTGAAGCTGAATTTTCTTCTGCTATGCAACTGTTGATATTTGTTGTCGTACTTGGCAAAATGTTTTCAAGCTTCTCACCCAGAATCGCTTCGTCGAACATCTTCCAACTGTTTCACTTCCTTACTTGTGTACATATACTTAATCTTCGGTCGTTCAACACATGGCGTTTTCATTCGTATGCTATTTGCTTGTGCACTGTCTCTTTAGGATTACTTTAGCGGCCGGCATCCCATCGAAGCCTTGCTTCTTATGGCGGGAGTTTTCTTCGGTATGTAAGCCGGAGTGTCTGGTAGCATCGAAGGAATAGTGTCCCTTGTCACTGTTTAGCCCTGGTATCTGCACAGTACGCTTAGTGAAACGCTCCTCGAAGTGGCGCTCGCACACTAGTAATGCGGCTGAAGCATGTTTTCAGCACGGCGCTCACGTTTCTCGGAAGGTCCTGGATCTCGCAGCATCGAAACCATGGCCTGCAGTGATATTTGCCAGGGACTTGCATGTGTTCAGCCAAACTTAAGATTCGGCGCAAAGTAAGTGGTGCCCCTCCGGCTACGTTTCTTCTGTGCAGGAACACTTTCACTCTGTCTTGAAGCCTAAAAAGCTTCGTATTCCCGATCGTCCCCCACAATATTCAATTCGCTCCCTAAACTGAGCAAATTACAAGAACTATCGTGATAGCAAGCGCAGCGCAGCGTGCCGTCTGCGTGTTAACAGATTGTATAAATTACCGTTTTTGAAAATGTCTCCTTGCTGCAAGGAACATCACACTTTTAAGCATCCTCTCCGCGTAATATAAGAGTTTTCTTCGGGGTTTAACTGTGAAAAGCAATTCTTTTTTAAAAAATCACAGCATATCCACGAGGTGAATGATGATGATGGGGCGAAGCTCCGGAGGGATCATCGGTAAACCGTGAATACTCCGAGTAATTCGTCCAGTATATGATCAAGTAAACACGTGAGAAACAGTGTGTGTATATATACAATACGTTTTATTTTCTTAGACGCTTCTTCTTAGATGCTTGGTTTGCGGAGTTCCTTCATTACCACGGCTTTGTGGTCCGTGAAATGAAGGGATAACGGTTCGATAACGCCGCTGCTTCGCGTTCGCGAACGCCTGAGTCTTCGCGCCGCAGCCTTGCCGCTTCTGCCTCTCGTTCTCGCACTACGGGGTCTTCGCGCCGCCGCCGCGCTGCCTGTCGTGAAACCGCGGCCTCGCGGGATCTCACCGCGGGATTCTGCCTGCGAGCGCGCGCCGCCGCCGCCTTCCGTGCTCTCCGCTCCGCAGCCTTGTCTTCCATCCGGCGACTCCGAGCGAAAGAGAAAGCGCGCCAAGAGCGAGCACCTTTTATTATAACACCCCCTAGCGGTAACCCGTCGCACTACATTGTAAGTTTTCTCATCAACTATACGAAAAACTAGCGCCATCTAGTGACATTATATACACTTATATATAGAAAGATCGACACTTACGCCATCTAGCGAACACTTCATAAAACTACAGGTGGCTACATACTACATCCGAGGAAGGACAGACCCACGCCCTAAGGAGCTTCGCCCATAAAATAATAGGCAGGCTCGCAATAACAACAGGCAGAGTAGCAGACGACGAGCGCTTCGCAACAGGCCTCTGATCGCAGTGTCAGTCCTGTTGTCATGACGTGGAGAAACAGTGAACTACGCCGGTCGGCCCGCTACCAATCTAGCCACCGTAACCACATTATACGGCTTGAGCTAGTTGCGCTCTGCTGCTGTTGTTACCGAAAGCCTTAAATCTCTATACTTCAAGGTCGCTGTGAGGTGCAGAAAAAAAAATTCCAGAGCCCTTCCACCCTGTTAAGAGGAAAGTCTAGCGAAGCTGGCGCTATTGCGGCTTCACGTCGTTTTCGCGCCCATTCGCGCTTCTGTGCGCCGTTGGCGCTCCTTCAATTCCATCTCTTCTTCCTCCGAGCGAACGACACACGTCCGTCCTATTGACCCTTTTCGCGGCGATACCGTGGGTGCTGCCATGTTTGATCACGTGGTGACGCGTCCATTGCTTGCCTCAACTGCCTCCGTTGCTTCCTTGTTTACAATGGAAGTGTATGACGCAGGCGCGGCTTAGAAAATCACTGTTTTCGGAGATATCGTAGACGGTGACTAGGTGGACGACACGAAGCTTTGATCACAGCTTCAGAGAACATGCAAAAACGCTTTCGGAGTTGATTAATCTATGTCCAAACGGCGCAGCAGTGTATATAGTGCTTGTTCTAAAAGCGGGGCTATTCTAAATATGTATTCCAAGCTATCCTAACATTCCGCTCATGAATTCAGTCAGGATTAGTGTGTTTTGCTCTTTGTTCTTTATTCGGCAAATATTTTGAAGCAGTGGCTTGTCAGTTTCTGACTCAGTCAAGTTCCTCGGTGCGGTCACTATGTGATTATTTTCTGCCTAATCGCTCGCGGGTGTACTCAGTTCCGATAGATTTGTTCTTGCTGCACACAAAGCTTGAAACGTAGCTAGCTGTTTTGTATATTGTAATACCTTGTAGCAAATGTGCATTACAGCTAGTAACTCGCTTACTCTTGTGGACCGTCACGAAACATTCAGCTTCGACCATTCGTGCGCCATCGGTGTAGTCCGTCACTTATTGTGCGTGTACAGAGAGCATATATTCCTGTGTGCGCCAATTCACTTATTCTTGATACGTTGGTGACAGAGTTGGCGTAAGTTTTCCTGCCATTTGGGACAGATGTGTATAGATAACGTGCGTGAAACTTACTATGACAGGAAGCGGCGCTACTCCCTTTGTCATTGTTTAACGAGTGGTACTCACTCTTGCCGACGTTCTGTGGATGAAGCCCTTTCTTTGAAGTTTAGCGATACAAGGGTGGCGGATGAGCAAATTTCTGTATCCTCGAGGAAAGCCGTACATCACGAAGTGCCGGCAACACGTTCGGACAGTTGCAGCAGCGGCCCGCGAACTTGGTCACACAGATTGATTCTATTGCTAACATGCCAGTCACTATTTTTGCAGCCAACTACTGCACACGTCTCGTCTTCAATCCACATGATTCAATCTAGCATGATTAGAGCACAGTGTGTTAGTGAAAACTCAGTTGCATTTCCGACAGCTGATCGCACAGAAGGTAGAAGCGGTAATGGTTTAGTATTCGTGCGCGGTCGCTGAGGAGAGGTATGGCGCGCCGCCGTGAGCGCCATCTCGTTTCTCTAAAACAAACTACTCCGCGAAAAGGGTCAATAGCGAGCCCAAAGGGCCACTGCTGATAACAGCGCTAGCGCGATCTCTACGTCACGAGGCATAGGGGCACAATTATTGGTGGGAAGTATGGCCGCCGAGTATTGCGACACTTTTGAAAGAGGCAGCGGCGGTGGCGAGGGGTATAACAATGGGCCATCCATCATCCGTTTTGACACCTGTACTAAGGCACTTGATATATAAACATCCGCCGCTCGTATATATATATATATATATATATATATATATATATATATATATATATATTGATAGGACGCGTTCAAGGTTAGATGCGCTTGGCGTTTTTATGAATGCCAGAAACAGGCAACGGCCAAGCGGAGCGAGTGCGAGCACCAACAACAAGAAACGTCGTCTTCTTCGTCCTCTGCTGGCGCCGGTATTTGTCAGTACAATCACTCCCCGGCGAAAAAGGAGCCATCCTGGCGACCTATGGAACAGGCAGCACTGGTGGGTCTAGTGCAAGGTTAAGCGTTTTTTACCCTATCAACATGGATTTCGAAAATTCTACTCTAGACTGAAATGCAACTTGCCGAGTTTACCCAGGAATTGTTACTTTCTATGGATAACAATCTTTAAATAGACGCCATCCTCTAGACTTTGAAATGGCATCTGATTGCTTTCCGCATAACCATCGATTCATAAAATTAACCAGCTGTGGCTTTCCTAACTGAATTGAGGACTTCTCAAAGGTCGTATGAAATTCAAATTATCACCAATCACTCATGTGAAGTCAAGAGTCCCACAAGGCACTACCCTATTACCGCTATTATTACTAATATACGTAAGTAAATAGCCTTCCTACGAGTATCAAAAATAAAATGTCTTTTCACAGATGATAGTGTAGTCCACTCTACCATCCAGAACCCCGACGAATACTACTCTGCAGGACAACCTTAACACAGTCGTATCATAGTATAGCAATTATAAATCTTGTCACTGACAAACGACGAAATTGACGTTTCCGCGCCCGTACGAGCACCTTCTCACAAAACACAAATGAAATGGTCATCTCTGAAACAGTTCAAGTGCGCTTGAATATGAAGTAGTGAAAAAATGGCTTTTCATGGATGGGGTGAAGTTATCCATCTATTCTGTTAAGGGTGTTGTCAATACTTGGAATGATGAGTGATTTTAGATGAAGCCGTGATGGCACATTTCGGTGTGTCGCCAACACGCTTTCACCGTCACAATAAGTGGCCTGTCCAGATGCTTGCACCACGTGCTCCACTAAGGCATTTGTTCGACGTGTTTCCCTTCTTGACGTCATTCTGGTGCTGCTTAAAATATGTTTCAATTTCCAGGCTCATCTATACAGACAAATTTTCAATCTGTACATCGCACGCTACTGAAAATGTGCTTCGGGACAGGCGTCCTTCACGTTAAGATCCTCTTAGTTTACTGCTCGGTACCATGGTGATCGTATCCCGGTGCTCTAATTGGCTTATGTCCCTTGACTTGTGAAAATATTGCCACGGGAAACGGTATACATGAAAATATATTTACAAAATATATACAGCGAGCAGTAGCACTGCCAAGATGGTGAAAAGACAATCTTTTCAATCGTCGTCTTCTTCACCCCAATGGTCAACGTCGTCTTTGTCCCATTGCACGCAGTTTCGTAACATTAACATCCGGGCGGAAAAGCGCCGACCCGGCGCCTAAGACAGGGTGGTGGGCCCAAGGTATGGTTTGAGGCGAGCCACGTGCACGACGTGTGAGGAAGGAGAAGATGTGGTAGGATCGAGCGGGGCTATTTCGTAAGTGACATCCGTCAATTGTCGCAGGAAGCGATAAGGGCCAAAGTATTTCCAAAGTAGTTTTTCAGAAAGGCCAACGCGCCGAGTCGGGCACCAGACAAGGACAAGTCACCCGCACTGAAGCGGGCGTCCCGGTGGTGGGCGTCGTACAACAACTTCTGCCGCGACTGCGACGCAGAGAGGCGAAGACGGGCAATGTGACTTGCCTTTTCTGCTGTAGCAATGGAGTCACGCGCGTATTCAGTAGGCAGTGCAGCAGGGGTCGAAATACGTTTGTCAAAAGGAAGCGTTGGTTCTCGTCCGTATAGAAGATAGAAGGGAGAGTAGCCGGCGGTGTCATGGCGTGAGGAGTTTTAGGCAAAGGTGACTAAAGGTAGCGCAGTGTCCCAGTCAGGGTGATCAGACGAAACATACATGGAGAGCATATCAATGATAGTGCGATTCAGACGTTCAGTAAGACCGTTCGTTTGGGGGTAGTACGCATTCGTAAGTTTGTGTTTGGTGGCACAAGAGCGAAGTAAGTCTTCCATGACTTTAGATAAGAAGTAGCGACCCCGGTCGGTGAGAAGCTGTCGAGGAGCGCCGTGATGTAAAATTACGCCTTGTATCAAGAAGTCGGCGACGTCTGTAGCGCAACTGGTCGGGAGAGGTCTTGTGATAGCGTAACGGGTCGCATAATCCGTAGCAACGGCAATCCATTTCTTGCCAGCGGTGGAGAGAGGGAAGGGGCCGAGAAGGTCGAGGCCAACAAGAAAAAATGGCTCGGCGGGTATGTCAGTAGGCTGGAGGAGCCCAGCTAGAGGAAGAGATGGCCTTTTCCGGCGTTGGCACGATGCGCAGGCAGCAACATAACGGTGAACACAACGGTAGAGACCGGGCCAGAAAAAGTGCCGCCGTACACGGTCATACGTCCTGGAAACACCAAGGTGGCCGGCTGTTGGGACATCATGCAGTTGCTCGAGTACGGTCGCCCGAAGATGTGCGGGAACGACGAGTAGTAGTTCCTGTCCCTCAGGGTGCATGCTACGATGACATAATCTGCCATTTACAATGACGAACAGGCGAAGTGACCGGTCCGACGACCCAGACAGCAGGCGGTTGATGAGATTATTTAGAGACGTGCTCGTCACCAATGTGGCTGAAATCGGAGAGCGAGAAAAGGCCGGGCGGTGTATCCTCCGTGGTAGCTTCGGGGGCATCAACGGGGTGCAGTCGGCGTCCTGGTGTAGTCGGCCAGACCTGTACACCACAGTGTACGTAAATTCCTGGAGACGCCCAGCGACCTAGACGCCCAGTAGGGTCCTTGAGGCTCGAAAGCCAGCACAGAGCGTGGTGGTCAGTGGTAACAGTAAAAGGCGGCCCGTATAAGTAAGGGCGAAATTTGCTAACTGCCCAAACAAGAGCGAGGCACTCGCGCTCGTTAATGGAATAATTGCGCTCGGCAGAGAAAAGAAGCCGGCTGGCGTACGCAATAACTTGATCACAACCACGTTGGCATTGGGCTAAAAAAAACAGCACCAATGCCATAGCCACTCGCGTCTGTGCGTACTTCAGTTGAAGTATTGAGATCAAAGTGGGCGAGAATCGGCACGGTAGTAAGTAGCGTGATAAGGTGTGAAAAGGCTGTGGCTTGAGCGAAACCCCACGAAAACGGAGCGTCTTTCCTGAGAAGATCTGTTAGTGGACGGGCTATGTCTGCAAAATTTCTTACAAATCCGCGGAAATACGAGCACAAGGAATTCGATAACAGCATGAACCTTGGCGGGGTCGGGACGGACACCGGTTGAATCGACTAAATGTCCGAGGATAGTAATTTGGCAGCGACCGAAGTGGCATTTCAAAGAATTAAGTTGTAGCCCAGCCACACGAAACACCGTCAGGATGGATGAAAGACTTGTGCGATGTGTGGCAAATGTCGGGGAGAACACGATCACCTTGTCCAGGTAGCACAGGCAGATAGACCATTTAAAGCTGTGCAACAGCGTGTCCATCATTCGCTCGAACGTGGCCGGGGAATTGCACAAGCTAAATGGCATAACTTTGAACTGATAGAGGCCATAAGCTGTAGCAAATGCTGTCTTTTTACGGTCCCTGTCGTCCATGGTGACCTGCCAGTAACCAGGGCGTAGGCCGATGAATGAAAAATAGGTCGCGCCGTGAAGGCAATCCAGAGCGTCATCAATTCGTGGAAGAGGATAGACATCATTCTTGGTGATCTTATTGAGATGCCGATAATCAACGCAAAATCGCCAACTGTTGGCTTTATTTTAAAAGCGAAGCATTTCTTGCCGGCGGCTCTTTCCGTTGTCCTGCGTCCCACACCCCCACAGATCAAGCGCGGCCCCTCCCCCTCTCTCTCCTCTCCTACGCACCCCCCTTTCTCTCCTCTAGGAATACTCTACGGAGCGGCGCCCGCGTGCCACACCCCCACAGCGCATGCGCGTCCCCTCCCCCTCTCTGTTCTACCCTCCCCCTTTCTCTCCTCTAGGAATCCGGAGCGGCGCGCTCGACAGGTGGTGCCACAGCTGAATACTCCACTGGGGTCGCCACGGTAGTTCCGCAGTATGAAAATGACGGAGCGCGCGCACCTCATTCTCTCTCCTGTGCAGCGCCGCGATGAGCGCTCAGGCCGCTGCCGCGAAACCATCTCCCGCTCAAGCTGCATACTCCGCTGGGGGCGCCACGGCAGTTCCGCGGTATGAAAATGACGGAGCGCGCGCGCCTCATCAGGCCCCGGAAACTGGCGAGTTCACCAAATGGCCACAGAGGGCGAAAAAATCGCTGCTAACAAAACAAGCATAGTACATCTCCTCGAAAATATGCCCACGTGAGTTCAGTAGCTCCCGCTAGAAGCGCCGTAATAAGCGCAATTTTAACCTACAAACTTTCTCCCGCGCTCATCGAAGCGTTTTTATTACATGACAAAGAGTACAAAATTATTATTCTTAATTAGAGATTGTACTATTGAGTACCAACTCTGTTCCTTTTTTTGCCATTATAAACGCTAAATAACGTTCATCACCATCGATCTCCCACATGACCTCTAGCCTTGATTTAAAATTTTTACCGGTATTTTTCGCGTACACGGCAAGCACGGATTCATTGGTTCGTACACTTATGCTGGTTGCTACTTTGTGCTAAAACCAGTTTATCGCGCTTCGACACCTCGCGTTATTTAACTTGGGGTGAACTGACGGGTTTACGAGAAATGTAAACCCGAAAGCTAGGTTTCGGTCGTGAGCCATGCGGAGCAAGTCTGCATCGAAACGGGAGCCGGATTCGGCTGCGACTGAGGACGGCAATACCGGGAAGTCGTTTACCATCGCTGCTTCTTGAATCGTTATGTAATATTCGTCTCGTTAACTTACAGGCGGAGACAAGTTAACTAACTAGATCCTGCATTACATATGGGCAGTCAGGACCCTCCATTGCTGTTTCCGAAATAATGTTTAGTTGCGAGGCCGTCGTTATAATAATGACGAAAAAAAACAGCGATATCGGTACGCCCGTCACCTTTTTCATCTCGTTGTATCCGTGCCCGTAGGCGACTGAGTAGCCTTGTCAATATATATATATATATATATATATATATATATATATATATATATATATATATATATATATACATTAAATTCCGCCGGCAACTTCTTTCGTCCACAACACCGGATAACCCTTTGGCAAATTCAAGTGCAAGTACTGAATTTAATATATTAAACAGTTGCACGCATGCTCATTTACCCATATTTCGTACTTGTTGGTTCCAAGTTTTCTTGCTGTTCCGTTTGATTTACCTTGGGGTATTTATTTTTGCAGTAATGAAGGGGTGCATCACGTTCGTGCAGAAAAGGAATGCAGCAGTTCTAATAGCTTCATGTTTGTCTTGCATTTGCTTGTAGAACCAGCGTCGTGATAACTTCTGGTGTATAAATGAGCGCACAAATGCTCTCATTTGTGATCCTAATAATAATTAAGCTGTTGACATGCATTGTAGTTAGGCAGGTAGCAATATTCATTTAATTAACATGTTGCTTAAGCACCCTAGAACAAAGTATACAGTTCCATGTGTTCTGCAGTCTAAAACCATTACAATATATATGTCACACCTTCTTGCATTTCATATTGCAAAATTGTGCTTTTTCGATGTCTGATGCAATCAAAATTTCTGTTCCAGACATGCAGTAAAGAGGATAGCACCAGTGTAAAGCAACACACTCCATACACCAATAACAAGCAACTTCCTGCTACAACAAGGCCATTGTGTGGATTTTGGCTGTTACTGCAAGGTAAACAACACCAAGTTCAGAAATAAATATGCTTGATATATACTGTATTGGCTCACTAGTCTTGAGACACGTCATTTGTTTGTAGCAGATGATATGAATGTCTTTCCACATTTACGGTTCAGCATAATTGGTTCAAACATAATAGAAACCACTACATGAGTTTGGCTAATCTGTGCTGTATCTCATGTGTTACTTTTCTGCCGCAACAGAATCTGCACCAAGCCCACCATGGTTCTCATCACAGGAGCCCCCATCTACCCTGACAGGAAGGGGGCTGCAGCCGAATTTACAAGGATTTTCCACCACAAACAAAGAAGCGGATACAGCGTATTTGGATGAGATATCATGTCTACGGAGGACTGTCAAAACTGAAAGGAGCCTCAGCCATCATTCCACCAGCACGGATATTAGCCGAGTCATCCAGGTACCTCAACAAAGACTTTCTAGAAATTCTTCATGTTGAGATGCACCTGCAACCATTAACCAACACGGACGACGCTGGCCAAAAGAGTTCCATCAGTTTGCCCTTCCTTAATCAGCTTCCTGGTCATGTCAAATTCCATTTGTGCCGAGTATACATTTTTTTTCTATAAATGCAAGCTTTTTCATTCCCCACTCTTGCTAGGGATAATTCTTCTTCCTCATCCAAACATGAAGGTCAACCGATTCTGTGCTCACAGTTAATACCATTCACTGTCTAGTAGCATACCATATCTGTAGCAATAATTCTAAGTGTATGCTGTCATGTGCAATTCCTCTCCAGAAATAGCCGATGCAGCATCGGCATGCGTCTTGCATTAACTGTTGCACCGTGTGCTATGTAGCACTTGACTTTTCTTAATGTTTTTGGCCTTCAGTGCTTGCAGAGCCGAGTGGCTTCTTTCAAGAACACAAGCTTTCTGATTGCCATATTTAATTCCTAGTCTCATTCAGCATTGCTCATCTTGCTCAATAGCCTGGGTGTAGCCCTGCTTGTCTAGCCTTGCCTGGGTGTAGCCTTGCCTTGTTCGATAACCTTCAGTGTACCTTGTGCTACACTGAAGTGATTGATTACAAAGTCTGGTTTCGCTGCTGTCCCACTTGGTCGTGGTCGCCGTGTTACGTTTCTCGGATGTGGGGACCTGGTAAGTTGCGATGGGAAGCAGTCTCTCGAGGTAAGCACCTGCTCCTGCAGTCCGCACAGCAACATGGACTCCCAATTTACACGCACCGTGATTGGTGCTCCCCGTTCTGTCCTTTCCTGCTGTAGCCATGTGCAAATTTTGCTTGTGGCCTTCGTCAGCTGCAATTTGGCATGAACATAGACCAGCATACGTGCTTACATGATCTGAGGTGTATGAGTTGATAGCCACCTAGGTGGAATGGCCCGCAAAAGTGGCTGCCGAAGGTGATGCCCACGAAGCCGACTTGTCCATACTGAGACAAATGGGGCATCAAGTGTGAGCCATACTTTAGCGGCCCTCCAAAGAAAAGAAACATGCAGGCTGGAAAGAAGTTAATGCTAAAATGCTGGGTAGTCCATGTTGCTGTGTTGACTGGGGCAGTAGATGCCTGCGTCACCTGATTGCTTCGCAATGCAAGTTGCTAATATTCAATGGTGACTGTCAGTGCAAATAGGTCGGACACGCCGCCCAATATGTTTGCGCTGCTTGTTGTCGCTCATTACCAGACCATGTGTGTTGGAGGCAAGCACTATGCCTGCAGTCGGACAGCTGAATGTGCCGTAAGCGACCCATGTACGTGAATGCTCACTGTTGCCTTATGGATCTTCACCGATGTATAATGTATTGTGCGGACCTTATGCGGTCATTGATTGAAGTCACTGTTATCTGACTTGGTTATGGTTGCCGTGTTACGTTTCTCGGACGTGGCGGCCTGGTCAGCTGCATTGGGAAGCAGTCTCTCGTGGTAAGCATTCGCTCCTGCAGTCCGCACAATGACATAGACTCCCAATTTACAAGCTCCGTGATTGGTGCTCCCCGTTCCGTCCTTTCCTGCTGCAGCCATGGACAAATTATGCATGTGGCCTTCCTCGGCCACGATTTGGCGTAACCATCATTTAGAAGAGTATAGATGTAGGCCAGTTGGTGATTCATGATTTGGTAAGTTACCGCAAATAACACAAGAGACAAAGAAAGAGACAATGCGAAGTGGTACTGACAACAGTTTATTTAATGAAGCGAACGCCAAGCTTATATAGATCAGACACACGTGTGCACCCAAAAAGCAACGAGAAAACCAATAATAACACAGAGCGACTTTCAAGAGGGGTGCGATACAAATGCTAAGATACACGCTGGTAGACTAGTGAGGCACCTAACACGTGTGTATCACGTGGAAAGAAGCAAAAGTTCTTTCTGGGTAACAGCAGATTATCGGCAGCAAAAATGGCCAGCTGAAAAGAGAGATTGTAGAGGCAATATCCATGCGACACATTAAGGATGGTGATGTCGTTAGTTTTCAGTCAGTTGCTGTTACCCAGAAGGAAGTTCTTTATTTTTCTACGTGATACACACGCGTTAGGTGCCTCGGTAGTCTACAAGTGTTTATCTTACCATTTGTATCGCAACCCTTTTGAAAGTCGCTCTGTGTTTTTATTGGATTTCTCGTTGCTTTTCGGGTGCACACGTGTGTCTGATCTATATAAGTTCGGCGTTCGTTTCATTAAATGAAAAATTGTCAGTACAGCTTCGTGTTATCTCTTTCTTCGTCTCGTGTGTTTTTTTCCGGTAATCCTAGACCAGCATACATGCTTACATGGTCCGATGTGTGTGAAGTTGAAAGGCCCGCAAAAAGGCTGCCGAAGGTGATGCCCACGAAACCGACCATGTCCATATTGAAAGATAGAGGGGCACCAAGTGTGACCTACACATTCGCGGCCCCGGAAATAACAAAAAAGAAACGTGCAGGTTCGAACGGAGGTAATGTTAAATTTCCGGGTAGTCCATGTCGCTGTGTTGGCTGCGGCAGCAGATGCCTGCGTCACCCGATTGCTTCGCAATGCAAGTTGCTCATGTTCAACGGCTACTGTCGGTGCAAACAGGTGGGACACTGTCCAATCTGCTTGCACTGCTGCTTGTCACCTGTTACCAGACCGCCATGTGCGACGACGAAAGTGAGCCGTTTACGAGCACGCGTTAATGATTCCAGCGTATCTCGACATGCAATTTTTATTGCTGCTCTTGTACGAGAAGGTGCACTGCTTGTCTTCTGCCAATAAAGTCGCACGTTCCGTTCACTCACTTGTGGCTTGTTTTTATGGGCGTCAGTAGAGGCTCTTTGGTCTCCTGGCAGTTAGAACGCAAAAACTACGCGGCAGCCAAGGAGGCGTGCCGCAACGCCAACCGGGCGAGCGCGGCGCGTACCAGCGTACGCGACCGGTAAAAAGCGGCCATATTGAATTTTGCTCAAAAAGAACTACATTTCCGCTTCTTGTCTGAGCAGCGCCATCTGTCTTATGCCTACGTAAGTTCCATGCGCTGCCGCTTCTTATTTTCGTACCACTGTGGAAGGTACAGTTTCCCTTCTCTGAAGTTGGTTCTTTATTCTATGACCTCATTCTCTCTCCTGTGCAGCGCCGCGATGAGCGCTCGGGACGCTGCCGCGAAACCATCTCCCGCTCAAGCTAACCATTTCCCCGCTGCTTCGCATCCACACATGGTTCCATTTAGTGGGAGATGGAGTAATTTTATTGTGATAGCAATTATGTGGACACTTCAACCGGATTTCTGCCGTCGGCGTCGCCGTCGCCGTGAGGTTCCGTATAGATTCCAAGGGCGATAAAATCGTCGCCGCGCGCCGTATGCGCGAGCGAAAGCGCGCGGAGGACGCATACTATCACGGAGGGCGAACTCCCCCGCGCGCTATCACGGAGAGCGAACGCACGGTGGAAAGCAAACGCGATCGTCGCGCGAAAAGCCGAGGGGGTATGGCAGGGAGGGAGGCGTGCCGGCGCTGTGCTCCGGCACCAAAGGCGTATCTTGCCACTCAATCTCCCACGCGTAAGCAAGAAACGGGAAGAGGGGGGGAGGGGGGGCGTAGGTTCTCCTCTGCCAACAACTTCTTCTCTGCCCTTTGCCTGGCGGTGCCGGTCGCCCGCACCATCTCTTATCTCCACACGGCTCTGACCTTTCTATGCGGTGTGCATTCGCCGCTCAGTTTCCGTTGAAGCGATAGACCGCAGGATTCTTCGCCCGCTGCAGCGGCTGGCTGCGCTTGCTGCCAGCGTTTTGACAGTCGTTGTCTGCGGTTATTCAGTGTGATCTATTCATGTTTGCTTGTGCGCGCTGACAGCACGATTGTTATTTCAGTTAGTAAGCCAATGTGTCCAAGTTTATGCACCCCATAAAACTACTATCCCTACTCCGAATAGCTCTCTACTAATTTGCTATCGCAATCGATGCTTTGCCTTTCGGGCGAAACTGCGACATTTTTTTTTAACTAAGACAACAGGGGAAGCCCATGGATTCGCGGACGGCTCAATAATGCATTTTAAAAGCATCTTGTCAACCTCTTGTTGAATAACTTGGCGCTCAGATGGTGACACACGATAATGTCGCCGGTGAATCAGAGGCCCATCGCCAGTATGTATGCGATGTTTGACGATAGAGGTTTGACCTAAGGGACGGCCGTCAAAGTCGAAGATGTCGGAATATGTGACGAGCAAATGACGGAGGTCGTCTACTTGGGAGGGTAGAAGGTCTGGGGCAATCATCTTTGTGATAGCGCTCTGTACCGACGGAGAAGTGGGCGCATCGGCGGACAAAATTGCCGAAGTAGGATCAGGTGACAGTGATGAAATCTGGCACTCATCTGATGGTGACAGGGTGGCCAAAACTAGGCCTTGGGGAAGAACTTGAGAACTGAGTCCGAAGTTCAAGAGGGGCAGGCAAGTCTGGTTGGTCGCAACAGTCACAACAGTGTGGGGAAAGGAAATGTTGTGCAACAAAAGGATACTGGTAGACGGAGTAGCCACATAGTCACCATCCGGTACACTGGGGCAGGGTACAGCGACAAGACATGCGAGTGCTTGGGGCGGCAAACGAACAAACTCGGCACAAGAGAGCTGGCTATGAACTACGTCAGGAGCGTCTGGTGAAGCGGGGAAGTCAAGTTCAACGACACCGGCCGAGCAGTCAATTACAGCGGAGTGGTCAGTCAAGAAATCGAGTCCGAGGATTACGTCATGAGGGCAGTGGCGAAGAACATGAAACTACACGGAAGTGTGGCGGCCAGCGACGCTCACGCGTGCGGTGCACATTCCAAGCACGGCCGGAGTTCCGCCGTCAGCGACACACACAACGCGGGACTCTGGAGGTGTTAGCACTTTGTTCAAACGTTCACGGAGATCAGAGCTCATGATACAAATATATGCACCGGTGTTGATAAGGGCAGTAACGGGTAGGCCATCCACTTCTACGGCAAGTTGGTTCTCGTGCGTGGGCAAGGTTAAAAGAGACTTTGCAGGTCGCGGGTTAAATGCAGCGTCACCTCCGGGAGCTGCATTGCTCGGTTTTCCTGGGAAGAGCGGCCAGAGGGGTGCGGCTATGAATAGCGGCGGGGCAGAGGGGGCTGGGGAGGACGATGGTGCGGAGAAGGTGAACGGTTGGAGTTGCGGGTTGGTACAGGAGCGTCTCGGAGTGGTGAGTTGTTACGATCGGGAAACTGCAGGGGCCGATGGTCGTCGCGGCGAATGTCAAAAAATGAGCGAGGGGTGTTGCGGAACGCCGGCCACTTACAGGTCGCGTCGCCAGAAAAGACGAAGCCGCGATACACTCAACGAAGACTTCAATGGCGAGAGACGAACACAAAAGGTATCATGATGATGATAAAGGTGCACGAACTTGGCGCCAGGCGCGGAGGCAGCAGCCCACCATCCATTCTTTTTCTTGTAAGCAATCTGACTAGTAGCGCCACCTACCAGCCTCAGCACACAGCCAGCCCCGAAGCCCAGCCTAGGCGAGAGAAGTGTGCGCGAGAATGCGGTGCGCGCGTTGGCTTTCGTCGCGTTTTTGGAGGCGCCATGCCTTTAATAAAGTTCGTTATTAATGGTGCTCAAGCCTTAATTACGTTTCGGCCAGCAGCCGGCCCTCGCCGCCCTCACAACTGGCGCAATCGACCCGAACCATGCCTGAAACATCGCCTCTCGCCCGCCTCGTGAAGTGACTCGCCAGCCAACGCTCCTGCCTTTGTGCAGTTCCTGCCGCCCGACGCAGCCTCTCGCCCGCTTCGGCCTAGCCATTTCGCGCATTCGCCCTTTATGTTTCGCCGACCGTCGTGTTGACGCTGACGCCTGCCCGCCCGATGAAGTAGCTTGCTTGCAGTGCCCAAACGGTTCGCCCTACTCGCCTTATCGTTTCTCGTGACTCTTGTGCTGCTTTGTCAACCGCCATGCCGCTCGTGAATTGGAGTGAGGCGATGCCGGCGGATCTCGCAGGCTTTACAGCGGGTTACCTCCGTGAAGAGTCGACTCGCCGAAACCTCGACGCTACCGGGTCGAAGGAAGAAATAATAAATCGCCTTATCGCCGACATCGCCCAAAACCGGCCAACGACGCCTCCTTTGCCTTCCCCAGACTCCGTCGCGTCCACCCAGCGCTGTAACGTTACGCCGCTCCCGCGAAGCCTCGATGCAGCTCAAACTACCGAGTTGCTGACGGGTTTACTTCAGCAGCTCCTTCATGTGTCGCAACGCGCTGCAGCCCCAGTTCAAGGCACTACTCTTCCAGAACTCTCCACATCGCTTCCTCCTACACACAGTGGAGACGGCAGCATTTCAGCGTCCCACTCGGTTGAAGAGTTGGAACGAACTCGAAACTTGGCTTCGTGGGAACCTTCAACCCTACTCGCCGTCGCCCTGGGAAAACTGCGTGGAGCAGCCGCTGATTGGAAAGGCGTCATCGGCCGTCAATGCCCAACGTGAGAAACCTTCAGACAAGCGTTCCTAGATCAATTCAGTGCCAAGCAAACCTTGCTACAGTGGCAACAAGTAGTCACTTTTCGCGTGCAGGCGCACGGAGGAAACCTTGTCAGCTACTCTCTGGCGAACTTTAAGCTAATCTATGGATGCCCAGTTACCCTCACCGATCACCAGCGCATAGCGTACGTCCTTCAGGGCATCGACGACGCGAACCTGGCCACTACTATGGCAGCGCAGCGCTTAGGGACAGTCGCAGCGCATGTGGACATTGTAACTCAGCTTGATCAAACATTAAGCTATTTGTTCCTTCGAGCCCCACAGACAGGGTATCTAAGCGCCAAATTAACAACGCCAAGCCCACAGGCACCCCCACGTAGCACAGAGTACACAAACTCCCAGGCTGTGTCAGACAAAACCGGCCGGCCACAGCGCATTTCAGCCCTACCACCAGACCAACGAGAGGCTCGATACCTCACTATCTCGGCTAAGCATGGTGCTCCTGCCTACCGTTCTGGCCAGAACTTGGCCGAAGCTGTGTGTTTTCAGTGCCGTTAAAAGGGACATCTCGCATCCAAGTGTCCGTCTAGATCTACTGCTCTAACGTCTACAACACATCTTTCGCCAGGTCTCCACAGCAGCCCTTCCGAGACCCTTTATGGATCACTGGTTCAATGTGCCCTTGTCGACGCCACAATTGCTTGGATTGTCAAAGTGGATGCATTTTCGGACAGTGGATCTAAAGTGACGCTTGTTTCACGTCGCCCGGTCAGCTCTTCGCCCCTCCTGCCCTAGACTAGACCTCCTCTAGTCGTCGTTGGAGGAACATCAGTAATAAAAGTAGTATAAGTAATATTCATCAAATGGCTGGTGCCATCTGTTTGAATGTTTCTGTTGGACCTATCACTGGTTCGGTCGAAGCAGCCGCCCTCGATAATAATGCTGTGCCACTTATATTGGGTGAAGACTGGTTTTCTTCAAGCCAAGCACAGTTAGTGTTTCAGCCGCCCCTGCCAACTGCTCCCCGCCATTCTCCAACAGCCACAAGTGTGCCATGGCATGAACTTCTGCCCCGGATGTCGAATGCTGTTATGATCCAAGGGTCATCTTTCTGTCACTGTGTGCCTGGACACCACAGCTCAGCACACCTACAGCGATCGCCACTCCCAGGACGTCCACCCGAGCGCTTGGACTATTCTCACAGTGAAGACATCAAGCAGTGCCCTTTCCTAGACCAAAGGGACTTGGTCAAAAAAAGAGGGGCCGGATGTAAGCCATCTGACTAGCAGCACCACCTACCTGCCTCAGCACACAGCCAGCCCCGAAGCCAAGCCTAGGCGTGAGAAGTGTGCGCGAGGGTGCGGTGCGCGCGTTGGCTTTCGTCGCGTTTTCGGAAGCGCCATGCCTATAATAAAGTTCGCTATTAATGGTGCTCGAGCCTTAATTACGTTTCGGCCAGCAGCCGGCCCTCGCCGCCCCTCACATTCTTCGTCGTCTGCAAATCTCCGACATTCTCCGGGGCCTCAAATGTGACATCTACTCTAGTTCTAGACGATGTAGCTTCTGCACGGGCCTCTTGAAGACTTTGCCTCCCTGTAATCGGATTAAACAGCCGCGCACAAATCCGTCGGCGCCTGGGTACACCTCTTGAACCCGGGCTAGTGGGCAGAATAACTTGGGCGTGTTAGGAATGTCGAATATTACGATGTCGCCCACCTTTAAATTTCTTGAGTGATGCGTGGGTGAGCGATCAACCGATGGCAGCCGCAGCAAATATTGATGTTTCCATCGCTTCCAGAAGTCATTCATCATTTTTGTCGATGTTGCAAGCGTCGCTGATAGTCGTTGCCATCGTGGCTGGTTACTCGGTCTGACAATGTCTTTCCTTCTGGTAAAGTCGTAAGTTGCTGGCCCACTAGGAAATGCCCTGGCGTGAGGGCTACAGGCTCGCCTGCCTGATTATCAGATTATGTTAGAGGCCGTGAATTGAGCACCGCTTCAACCTCAGTCATAATGGTTGAAAGTTCTGCATTTCCTGTAGAGTGAAGCGTCATTGGTTTTGTTGCTGGTATCCCTAGGATGTCGTTGATTTGGGGCTCTGAATGCTTCACAGCTGGCCATTTTTCCGAGTCCTTACTCAGCCAAGCTGGTCCTTGCCACCAGTCTACCTCGGTAAACAGTACGTTTAAGGAAACACCTCGAGTCTGTCTATATCAGCAGGATTCGTTTCTCCTGGACAATGCTGCCAGCTGCATTCCGAACTAATAGACCGAATTTCTGTGATTGGTTCTTCACAAAGACGTGTGAAGTCGAAGGCCCTCGCTGTAACCAGCCAAGCACTATGGTTGACTCAGTCCAAAGAAAACATTGCGCGGGTGGCATGAGATCTCCGCAGCTTTCCACCATATATTTTAACAGCCTGCTTCCTGTTAACGCACCCATTAGCGCTAATCGCGGCAAGGATAGAGCTTTCAGTGGGGCTATCCTTGACTTGGCTACAATCAGAGTGCTAGCCACGCTCCCATTCACATCTTCTACACGAAGGTATGCACAAGCTCCGTACGCTTTTGTGCTGGCGTCGACGAAAACGTGTAGCTGAAGGTCAGGCAGTTCTGCAACTCCACTCATGAGGTGACGGGGAACGCTAACTTTCGACAAATGGATCAACTTGTTTCTCCAGTCGTGCCATTTTTCCGCGATGTGATCAGGAACATCTTCGTCCAGTCGACCTTCGAAACACATAACTGCTGAAACAGCATTTTTGCTCGCACTACGTATGGTGCGAGAAATCCTAATAGGTCGTAGATCCTCGAGACTGTCTGAAGGACAAAACGCTTTGTGTCCTTTGCCTTCGCCAAGAAACTAAAGATATTCTCGGGTTTGTAGATGAAGGCGTCTGATGCTTTCGACCAACCCATCCTTCGCACTCTCTCTTGATGTCCAGCGTTCTCATAGGCTAGATAGGTAAGAGCATCATTGGAGTCGAACAGTTGTTCTAGTTGCCTACAGCTTGAGCTCCATTTCCTTAAAGGCATGCCATCATCATCCGTCAGCTCTTTTGTGCACTTAAGAGTCGCCGCTGCTTCTAAGACATTCGCTCCGAATAAGAAGTCATCGACGTAGAAGGATTTCAGAAGTAGCTGTGCTACGGCCCTTTTCTCGGGATGAACTTGTGTCTTCAAGTGATGATGTATAGTAGCCGTAAGCATGAATGAACTTGCTTAGATCCAAAGGGTACTCTGGTCATACACCAAACCTCGACCACTTCTTCCTTGAAAGGAACAGTAGGACTTTTGTCAAACCACAGAAATCTGAACAGGTCACGGTCCTCTTTTCGTATCTCCACTTGCAGTAACGCCTTCTCGATGTCTGCTGTAATGGGCACTAGGTACCATCTGAAGCGAAGGAGAACCTGCAGTAAGTCCGCGTTTAGGTTCGGGCCAGTTTCGAGACAACTGTTATGAGATCGCTCTCCTTTGGCTTGAGAGGACGCATCAAAAACCACGCGCAGCTTGGTTGTGAGTGAGTCCTCACGAATAACCTCCCTGTGTGGCATGTAGTACGCAGGGCCATCTATCGATTCCTTGTCAAGTACAACTTCAGTATGGCCGGAAACAATATGTACTGACGAATCGCCGTATCGTATCTCTCAAGCAATCCTTCAGGCGTCGAGATGCGCTAAACCAGATTTTGTAAACGATTGAATGCGACGCTTTGTCTTTCAGCAGCTCGATATCTGGGTCTTTACACGGCACGACTACTTTGTACCGCTTTTCAATCTTTACAAGTTTACGTTGGAAAACAGACAACGTGTCTACGTGCCCAAGAGTTGCTTCTTTTGGCGCAATTCCCATAGCATCCAACGTCCAAAAGGACTCCAGTGTGCTTTGGTCTGATCCTTTAGCTTCTCCAGCTTGCACTCGGAGTACGCAGATCATCACTTCGGATGTTCCGTTTATGAAGCTCGTTTTCATGGCAGGACGTTGTAGCGTCCAGCCGAGAGTGGTCTTGACCGCGACCAATCCTTGCACTTCCGTGCTGCGTATGATGTCACGGCTCAAGATGTTCCACAGTTAATCAGATTCTATTACCAGGCTAATGTCTTTCTCGCCACATCCGCGATGCACAGTTCCATCGTCCGCCAGGCGGTAACTTTGCTCGCGTAATTTGGCTGCGAAGGAACATTCCATAGCCGTGGCAGGGATGTCGTGGCAAATTACTGGCATGGCTGTCGCTTTAATGATGTGCTCGCTGTCATCAAATTGACTACGGAGACGAACTTCGACGACATTGCAATTTCTCACAGGAAAAGGAGCGTCTGACGCAAACGTGTTCACCGCTAGGCATGTCTCTCTAATGATTTTTAGTCCTAACCGCGCCACCACGTCCTCCTTAATGAACGTGCGTTGACTGCCTCCGCCGAAGATGCCTCTGATATAAGACGTCTCGTTGAAACCGATGATCCAAGAACGAAAAGTTTGTAAATTAATGGCCTCGTCAAGTTGACAGCTTGTAACGGCAGTCGACCGCGGACTCTCTGCCTTCATTGCCTTGGTAGCATAAGATACCACATTATGTGACTTCTCGCCCCTTGACGCTCGAAAAACTGGGTCGCACATCGTTGAAGCATGCCTGCCTTTGCATGCCACACACACCAACTTCCACCGGCACTCGTTTGCGCGGTGGCCCTTTATAGTACATCGGTAGCACCGCATAGCTTTAGCCAGCCGGTTCTTTTTCTCTGATATGGTCAAGGTAGCGCTGCATACCTCGGTTGCATGTCTTGTAGATGTGCAAAAGAAATATTCGTTGCGGATTTGTTTCGATTCTTCCGATGTATTCAGGACTGATGACGATGGCACATGCTTTCTGTGGGCCCGCCGCCTTTGAAGGAGGATGCCGATGGAGCACACTGCTCTCTTGTTTCGAGCTCTATCTGTGGATATCGCAAGAGCTGCTCGAGTTTCTTGCAAGACCTTGTGGTTGCCTCCCCTGAAGCAGAGGATGCCGTGCCTTGTGCGTCATCCTGGAGACGGCTATGGCAGTGGAACGCCGCGACGATTTCTTGTGGCAGGGATTGAAGCAGAACGTCATAGAGCATCCCCGCAATCCTGTATTCGACCCCCTACCTGCGTCTGCGTAAATGCGGCGAGAATACACTCGACTGTATACTCCGCAATATCTACAAACGTGCCCTTGACCTCCCCATCTCGACATCTAACCAACGTCTCGCAGACCTGGGCATGACAAACACATACGGGGAACGAGGCTCATCTCAACAACCAGTACCTGCGACTTGGCACGTCGCAGGCTGGGAGAGACCTCCTACACCGTGTACACATCTCCTACACCTACACGGTAGAAGAGCGGACCACGATACCCGAGGACTGGCGTGTTGCCCTAATCATTCCGCCTCTGCCCCAAAACATGACTAAGGGGACCCACGATGGTAGGCGTATAGCTCGGGCTAACGCCCTACAGCAACGCTATGGCTCACGCACGGGGGTCTTCTATACGGACGCATCCGGCCCGCATCACGGCGGCTGGTACACGGCCGCTGTTGTTCACCGAAACGTACCTATTCAAGGGCTCCCTTTACGAGCACCCGACATCACACACGCGGAAGAAGTCGCCATAGCACTCGCCGCAGCGGACCCCGCATCTTGGATCATCATTACCGACTCGCGGAGTGCGTGCCAAAATCTCATCCAGGGTTGCATCACTGAACGCGCAGCCCAAATTCTTAAACGATGCTACTATCTAGATTGCCCCAACCCGCGTACAATCATCTGGACCCCTGGCCATACAGGACTAGGTGGAAACGAGGCTGCCGCTGCCTCAGCCCGCGCACTAAATTACCGGGATCCGCCTCACCCTCCCTCGCCTGATGTTCCAGCACCAAATCCGGCTACATCCTTCAAACAAATCACGGCCCTGTACAAATCGGACAGGCTCAGATTCTGACCACCGGCATCGGGCCTAAACAAGGCGGACGAGCGCTGGCTCCTCCGTCTCTACACCAACCCGGTATTGTGCCCGGCCATACTCAGACACTTTAACCCGGCATTCTCCGGGGCCTGCCCACACTGTGACCATCCGGTCGCGGACCCCTTTCACATGGTGTGGGCCTGCCCATCAAACCCGGCGGTCCCGCCACACCCCTTCCCATTCCCCCCTACCCGAGAGAGCTGGGAGGCTGCCCTGCTCGGCTGCTCGACCCTGGAAGATCAACGCGCCCTAGTGGCCCGAGCGCGTGCTGCAGAAGCCACAGGGGTTCCGGACTAGGGACCCCTCCCAGATTTTGTGTGAGGCCGGCCCTTAAGGCCGTCCCCAACTCTCTCCTGTCATCACTCAATAAAGTTTTTCACCACCACCACCACATCCCCGCAAAACTGCTAGTTGGAACTTCTAGGACGTTGAGGCAACGGACATTCAGTTGGACTTCGTCGTACAGCCTGCGCAACTCCCTCGTATTCGATGGAGACGTCACGGGCTGCAGTTCACGCAGCGCTCTGAAGTGATATGCTGTACCATCCGGCTCCTGTCCCCGAACCTCTGCTTTAGCAGATCAATGTCACTCTCATAACATGCTTCAGTCGTTGGTAGTCCGGCAATGGTAGGTGCTGCTTCCCCTACCAGATAGTTGCGGAGTAGTGTAATTTATCAGTCGTGCGCAGAATTGTGTTGGCATGGACAGCGCCATTGAGTTGCTCCCAAAACGACGTCCATTGACACACGTCCCATGAAAAGGCTTGATGGTCAGCGTTGGGAGACGAGGTCCGAAGCTCTGTGACGCATCTGTCGTTGGGGCAGGTGGCGTATTGAGCGTCGTCGAGGAAGGAGCTCTGCACTTTGCAGCTGACGCTGAGATCTTCAAGCCGGCCCCGGAGGCGTGTCAGGGTCTCAAGCGTCTGGTCGTCATAGTGCGCTGCAGACGCGTACTCTCTTTCAAGATCCTCGACGGGAATCACGCCCTCAAGCTCGGCATTGATCTTCCGAAGCTCCTCAGGGCTGGCGGCGAGCTCGTCTAGAAGCTTGCCGAACGCCGTGCGGTCGTTGCAGTCACTCTCCAACAGCTTCGTCGCCTCATTCATGATTTTCGTTGATTGGGTTCGTCTAGCAGAGCAGTTTTGCTTTCAGGCGGTCCATGTTTCGTTAGGATCGCGGATTACTTGCTCGTAAGGTAGCCGGTTCCGCGCGTTGCTTCCCTGGATGCGGTTCCGATGAGGATCAGGTTGCTCTGGCTGCAGTTTCTAGAAGAAACTTTTAGCGCCGGCGCTCTTTGCCCATGTCGTTGGGATCCGCTCGTTGTCCGTGGGTTTCGGCACCATATGTTGCGAAACGCCGGCTACTTATTGCGTCGCCAGACAATACGAAACCGCGGTACACTCAACGAAGCCTTTAATGGCGAGAGACAAACACAAAAGGTATCATGATGATGATAAAGGTGCGCGCACATCTTGGCGCCAGGCGCGGAGGCAGCAGCCCATGATCCATTATTTTTCTTCGTCGTCTGCTAATCTCCGCCAAGGGGAAGAAGGTTGGCGATACCGGCACTGACGGGAAATATGTTCAACGCCGTGGCAATGAAAACATAAGGGCTTCTCGTCCTGGGTTCTCGACTGGGCCGGATCACGATAGCGGCACAACGTTGCAGTATTTCTTTAAGGCGGAAGAACAGAACTGACCCGAGGGTGAGGAAGGGAGGCAGCAGGCTAGAGTCCTACGTTAGCCAGCTCTTCCCTCACGACGGCTTCGATTAAACAGACTGTCGGTCGGGAATCGTCGGAAGGGCGTGCGAAATAGGAACGTGCCGACGCCGCCTCAATTTCGCGACGCACGATGCGGACAAGGCTATCGGTGGTCGGTTGCTGATTGGGCGGCTCAACGTCCGCGCAGGACGATGTAGCGGCCGTGTTTGGAAGCCGCGTGAATTGTTGGACGATGCGGCGACTCTTCAGTGCTTCAAAACACCAGTATTCCTTGATAAAGTCTTCAACGGTCGAGCAGTCCTTAAAGACTAGCAAGTTGAAAGCATCATCAGCAATGCCTTTCAGGACGTGACTTACTTTGTCCGCCTCGGTCATGGTGGCATGAACTCGGCGGCAAAGGGCGATAACGTCAAGGATGTACGACACGTACCACTCCGTGGGAGATTGGGCGCGACAGGAGAGACCTTTCGAAGCGGCGCTCTGGCGGCCAATTGGTTTGCCAAATAGGTCACGAAGCTTCTGCCTACACAGATCCCAGCTGGTCAGCTCCGTTTCGTGAGTGTCAAACCAGACGTGCGCTATCCCACTGAGATAGAAACCGACATTAGCGAATGTCACTGTCGGGTCCTACCGATTGTTGGTTGCGACGCGCTCGTAATTCCCAATCCAGTCATCAACGTCGACGTTGTCGGTGCCACAAAAAGAGCCTGAGTCACGGGGTTGGATCAAGATCACTGGCTGGGGTGCCGGTGTTGCGGTTGACTCAATATCCCCGTCTTTTGACATGGTGGAACTTGCCAGGACACGTCTTGAGTAGTACCCAGCACTTCCACCAAAATGCCGCGGGAAACGGCATAAATGAAAATATATTTACAAACTATATACAGCGAGCGGTAGCACTGCCAAGATGGCGGAAATACCATCTTTGCAATCGTCTTTTTCACCCTAATGGTCAACGTCGTCTTTGTCCCATTGCGTGCAATCTCGTAACAATATTGTTACGTGTGCAAAGACACAGACGAAAGAGGCTATATTTACAGGCTATGTACAGCCAGACAGCCAGACCGACACTCGCTCACGCCAAGAGCATAGACACACTTCATCGTCGTTCTCGCGGCGGCTCCTCTCTTGAGCATTTCTCGATAATATCGGGATACTACGATAATATCGGAATACTAATACTACCTTGAGACATAGATCTCAAACTCATTTTTAGGAACAATCACCTGTGCTGGATGTCACCACTTAATGGAAAATAGTTTTGGAAAACATGCCCCGAGGCTTCAACAATCGGGTACCCGGACAGTAGTAGCGGGAAGCTTGCAAAAGCAAGAGAAAACTAGCAACCCCGATTCCGACACTCCCAGAAAGAGAGTCACTGCCATCCCTTACATCCACACATTGTACCATAATCTCAAGAAAGTTGGTCAGCGTACTGGTGTCGATGTCGTGTTTTCGGCACCAGATAAGATATCGCGCTTATGCAGGCAGGTTAACTGCAATCGAAAAAAAAAATGCTGCAGAACCAACCATAATATCCGCTTTGTCGTGTGCGCAGTAGCTGTTGTTTACAACTTTCTCCTTTCCTGCGGCCGCGAATACATAGGTCAAACGGGAAGCTGTCTTAATGAACGATTAAAGGAGCACAACAATCATGTTTTTAACTCCATTTCTGGTCATCTCGGCATCCATTGCCGAGACGGTAATTGCAGGCCCATATTAGAAGGCACACAAGTTATCAATAACCACAAAAGCAAACAAACTAGAGAGATTATTGAAGCGCATGAAATTCACAAATTTGTGAGTACCCCTTCATTGTCACTGTGCGATAAAGAAGTACAATATTTAGACACATGATCTGTGTGTCATTTGTTAGAAGCAATGTTCCGAACACGTGTCACCCATCTGTACATTTTGTTGTGCCACAGCGTGGTATTTAAGCCTGGTATATGTGCCCAATAAACATTGTTATAAGTCGGCGCTCTTTCATGTCACTTCTCTTCCTTCGCATGTAGACCAAAATGCCCTATAGTGGATTACACGGCATTTGATTCCAAGCCCCCCTTGGGATCAAATGCCGTGTAAGTAGCGCTTCTGTTAACGAAATGCATGATGACGCGGCGCGGCCTTCCTGGCATTTCATGCAGCGTGTATCACGCTGGCAAGCGTCATTTCTATCAAAGTCCTCTCTCTAGTGTTTCGGCATGCATCCACATAGGAAGTTGGCCTACGGGTGACACGTATTCCAACATTGAGACATTTTAACCTGTATATATCGTTACAATAGACAAGAGCAAGAACCACACAGCAAACAATGCTGAACTTTAACTTTTGAATTTTTAAATTCTTTACGTCGCGGGAAACCCGCAGTGTTGGTGTAATAGCTTTAGCATTGCGCTGCTCATCCCGAGGGCACGGCATTGAATCCCGGCCGCGGCGGCCGGATTTCGATGGGGGCGAAATGCAAAAAACGCCCGTGTACCATGCATTGGGTACAAGTTAAAGAATCCCAGGTGGTCAAAACTAATTCGGAGTCTTCCACTACGGCGTGCCTCATAATCCTGTCGTGGTTCTGCACATAATTTGTTTTGATTAGTTTGCGGAAAACACATAACCCATGGGATAAATGTAGAGCTGCGACGCCGAGGAGAAACCTTGATTTTCCTTTCCCTATAAGAGACACGCTATTGAAATAAGTTTCAAGAAATATCGCTGTTGTGGTGAAAGCACGTGACGGGTGCTCGAAGACTGATCTCTCCGCTTTTATGGGCAATGTAGACACTGAAGAAACGAAAAGGCTAGACCACCCGTTTTGCAACGGCGCTCAGCGAAGCTACCAATTAAGCTGCCAAGACATCCATTTCTGCGTTCCCGCTGCTTACAGGTTCGCATTGCATCAAACAGATTGCGCGCAGCAGTCATGGCCTTCATTTCGCGCTCCGCCATTTGCACATGGAGCAGGAGAAGTATTGTTATGAACCGAACAGATTACCCATGGCGTGCAACAGAATTAGGGTCAACGTAACGTAGTTCATTAGGAAATTCCCCGGACTGAAGATGGGATCAGCTGACGCTCGTAGCACAGTGAAGCAAACAGGATGCAGTACTGAACGCTGGGCGAATGGGTATTCTATGCTGACAAAGAACAGTGGGATAAACAAGGGACGGAGAACGAAACACGACACGAGCGCAGGCTAGCAACTGCATGGTTTATTGTCGGAAACAGGAATATATAACAGCGTACTCGTGTTAAAATCTTAATGATTAGCGGCTAAATAATGAATCTCTAACTTATGCACCCTCACAGGCCGCGTCGTGACGTACATGGCACCGGACTCGTGAATAAAAAAAATGTCGCAGTTTCACCCGAAAGGCGAAGCATCAATTGCGATAGGAACTTAGTAGAGAGCTATACAGAGTAAGGATAGTAGTTTTATAAGCTGTATAAACTTGGACATGCAGTAGCACCAGCAACGCGCAGAACTGTTGTCGACGGCGTCGCCGTTTTGCCCGCGTACGTACCGAACGCGCGCGGCGTTGATGACTCTTGCCAGGGCCTCTGGGGGCGGCTCGGAGGTTTTTGACGAGATCAGAACGGGAAACTCGTCGAGCAGCGTCAGAAGTCTTTACCACCTTCTCGCCTCGCAACGTTGTTATATAAATACACATTTGGTGCCGTAGCTAAACGTCGCCTCCCCTCCCTCCCTCTCGTCCCCACGGTCTTTCGCGCGACGGGCGAAGTCGTTTGCTCCTCTCTCTCTCTCCGTCTATATATATATATATATATATATATATATATATATATATATGGTGATTGTAAAGGAGGAAAGGGACGCTTAATTCTGCAGCCCTTCAGGGAGCACGGCAGAGAACGCGCGTTTGTTCTCCGTCGTGCGTTCGCTCCCCGTGAAAGCCCACGTCCCTCGCGCCCTTTTACTCGCACATACAGCGTCCGGCACGCGACGACGATTTCATCACCGTTGACGTCATACGGAACCTCACGGCGACGGCGACGGCAGAAATCTGCTTTGAGTGTCCATATAATTGCTATCGCAATAAAATTTTCGTACAATCTCCTCAGGGAGCTTACGCATCTGAATGATGCGTAAGTAATTCGTAGTAACGACGCCGTGTTGAGTGCTCACACTGCTGGTAATCCTGCACTGCTCAGCGGCTGCGGTCATCTCCAGTAAGGCGCAAATCCATGCACGCGATTTTCGAGCGACAGCGACAAGCTACAGCGACAAGCGGCAGGTTTTGCGGATCGCGGAGGGTCGCGTCGCCGGTTTCTGGCCAGCCAGAAAATATCGCTTGTCGCCCGGAAGTCAGCGCGAAGATATCCGCTGGCGACAGCGTTTGCGCAACAACATGGCAGCAATCAGTCTGCCCGCTTCTACAGTGCCGCTTCGATCTGAATTCGCTCTTGCAACTTGCTCTCTGCTGCGACAGCAAAAAATAAATAGTATACAATCAGTCATCGCGTCGACTCATCGCTAGCTGAGGACAAATTATCGGCGCTGTGTTGTCGTTATTATTGAAATCGGTTGTTTGTTTTGAGACTGTTAGGCCTGAGACGCCACCGAGAGCGGAGAAAGTGTTTTAAGTTTTACTCACCAGATGGCGCCACGGCATTTTACGCTGGCGGTATGGGATGGATTTCCACTGGGGATGATAGCATATTTTAGCTAGATCTAGGTAAAACGTTGACCTCGGGATAAGTTTGAGATTTCTTTACGCACGCACGATAACATTTATTCGCACAACAATGTAAATTCATCGCTACTCTTTTTCGCGATGTCGCGTTCATGTGGTTGCTCCACGCCGCGACACGACAGCGCGACAGGGTGTGCCTGTCGTGTCGCTTGTCGCTGTCGGTTGAATATCGCGTGCATGCGTCTTGGCGCTATTACGGTAAATGCGACAGCGCTGCGGCGACACGAACTGCTGCGGAAGGCGGCGCAACGTGAACTGATGAGACCGCAAACTACTGCAGGTGGCGGCGCCAGGTGCGCTAATGAAGTTCCGACCCGAAGTCGCGGCTGCTCCACAGTTCTGGCTTACTAAAGGTGTGCTTAGTGCGTGCGTACACGTCACGCGGTCACAGAGACGCGCTCGTGCCACTGCTCCCGCGTTCGTCGTCTTTCACAGCTGGCGAAAACATTGCTGCTGGCTCTGTCTTGAAAGCAATCGTCTTACGCGGAAGATGGACGGACGCTCGAACAGTTTTCCCCTTGGGTAGCCAAAGAAATGCTTATGCATTAAAAGAAAGTCTCGATCTCCCGCGCAGTCTCCGTGCCTCGACAACACCAGTAGCTTGTCTGTGCTCGTGTCGTGTTTCTTTCTCGTCCCTTGCTTATTGCTCTATTCTTGCCAGGATGCATCTCTACTAAAACTCCCCACCTTTCATTCCTCTGATGATGATGACTGATTTGGCTGGTGATTACACGCTGGCCCAAGTCAAACAGGTCGTCAATAGTTGCGAATCCGTGCCTCCGACTAGTCCAGACTCTTCCGTGCTCGCTGCACTGGTCCCTCACTGGTTGAAGGGCGCCCGCTTCGGCTGCGGGATGTGGTCGGTTTGATTTCCACCGCCGCCGGGCACCCACTGGTTCAAATGGGCACAAATGTACCCCGGCCTGGCGTTCAGCTTCCTTCAGGGGTTATACGCTTGGGGTAGGAGCTTGCGCCCTAAATTCCCGTCAAAACCCTTATGAGCACAAAAAAAAATATATTCACAGGGTATTTAGTGTTATCTTTAAGAAGACTTGAAGGCGAAAACCCAAGTGCCAATGCATTCTTCGCTTAGTCATCCCCCTTAATTCGCTTAGTGTACTTCGCTTAGTCATCCCTCGTAATTCCACAAGTCGAGCGTTCGACTCCCCCCAAGGTCGTTGGTTCGAGTGCCTCATTTAACACTATCTTAATTAACTGTGCCTTAAATAACTCCGTCTTCATTAACACCAAAGGTCGTGGGTTGAACTTCCACCTAGGGTCGTGGGTTCGAATGCCCTAATTAACTATATCTCAATTACCTGTGCCTTAATTAACTTCGCCTTAATTACCACCAAAGCGGTGGGTTCTAGGTAGATGGTTTGTAGCCTTAATTAACACCAAAGGTCGTAGGCTCGTAGCCTTTTTTTACCTTTCTTGTCGTCGACGCGTTTTCGCTCAAGGTCGAGTGACTGATGAGATATACATGCTTTCACCTTAAAAATTGATCTAAGGGTCGTTTGCATGGCGGCCATTTGCCATGTGGCGCCCCAAATGCACCTATTGAGACGGCGACGCCTTCGGGTTGGAGACAAACACCTCATTCCAAGCGCTGGTATTTCAACATTGTTGAAATACCAGCGCTTGGAATACCAAACACCAAAATACCAGCGCTTAGAGAGCACCATAATGGCCGAGCACCAGACCGGGAGCGTGCTTGTACCTATTTTACCGGTAGGTACCCGGCGCCAGCACTTGCCTCCCACAGCCGCGGCGGATGCTCTTCAACAAGGCCGTCTGTGGTTGAACAAGAGGCGCCCAGAGACAACTCGTGAAAACTCTATTGGGCCCCGTTTCGAGATGTGCACCCCCATCAGAGCCGACAGGCCAGGGAACATTTCTACCCATTAGACAAAACCGGTGTGTTCCCGGCGGCACCGGGATTTCAATTCGGTACCACCCGCATACGAGGCGGCTTCTCTACCGCTTGGCCACCGCTGCGGTGGTGGCCTAGCGGGCTCGGACCGCGCTGGGAGTGGTGCTATACGACGGCAACACTCTGCATGCACGGTCTCGAGGAAGCGGGTATACACGACCAAGAAGCGGCAGCAACCTTGGTGAGTAGCTACAGGGCACACACGGCTCTTGCGTAGCCATAGAATGGAGCCTACCTGAGGGAAGCGCACAGCTGAGAAAAAATGAAATTATGGGGTTTTACGTGCCAAAACCACGATCTGAAGACGGCTCACTACAGGCACCGGCCTATGTGCAGAATCCTCGAAAGCGAGGCCACAATGACACAATTCCATAGCAGGGCACTTACCTTGAGCTTCGCGGCCGTCGGCGCTGCGCCTGGCGGTTCCTTCTTCGTCCTCTTGTTCCTTAAACCATGGCGCTTACCCACTACGGAGATTTGGCCCAATAAGAAGCCGACGGCTGAAGGGGAACTCAAGGAACGGTGATAATATGCAGAATGATTTTAATGTGACTGATAGTAGTGAGAAAAATGGTGTGAGCTTCAAAAAGACAGTATATATGGAAGCATTAGGATGATCTTAAATACAATGGGAAATTTCGTTAAGCACAAAAAGAATACCGTAGGATTCTTCTTCCATAGTATCACATGTCACTCAGCCAAATTCAAAACACAAAACATGATGCTTCGGGATCTGTACAGGTCTCTTGTTCACAATGAGCCGGTCGTTACAAAAAGCCGGCAGATCCCACGCTATGTGGGAATCGATGTTATGCGAAGCAGTGCGCGGGGAGCCTACCAAGTTAAGGAAGCGACCAAGGGAGTACCAAGACAGGGGCGGCTCTTTGATGACCTACATAACACGCATGTCATGACATTCATGTCATGAGTCCTCAGGAGTCCCTTTAGCTACACCTAAGAGACCTCAAGGTGAAAGCCTTGGTCATGCTCATGACTATGACTATGACTTCTACGACCATACTTTAGTGTTTCCTTCACTTAGTACCCACGTCCGAACCCATTTCAGTGTTTTTTTTAGTGTTAGATTTTTCGTTGAGCCATTGTCATTTTCGCTCAGTCATGGTCATGACTATGACTTCTACCATCATCCATTAGTGTTTCCTTCACTTAGTACATAGGTCAGAACCCATTTAAGTGGCTTTTGAGTGTTAATATTTTTTCGCTTAGTCATTGTCATTTTTTCCTGAGTCATGCTCATGACTATGAGTTCTACGAGCATCTTTAGTGTTTCCTTCACTTCGTACCCACGTCGGAACCCATTTCAGTGGTTTTTGAGTGTTAATGTTTTTCGCTGGGTCATTGTCATGGCCAGATGACACGCGTGTCATGACATTTATGTCATGACAGATCACTTATGTTTGTCATACACTCCTGTCATACTATGCCAATTTTGGTGCCTACCAAGTTAACGAGACGACCATGAGAGCACCAAGACATAGGCGGCTGTTTCATGACCTACATGACACGCATGTCATGACATTTAATTTATGTTTGTCATATGGTCTTGTCATAGTATGCACATTTTGGTACATACGAGAGAGAGCACCAAACTTCTAACCTTGGTACATACCAAGTTAACGAAACGACCATAGGTTCTATTCTCGACACGCATGGCGGCTGCACGGCCGCCATTATACGCCATCTAGGCTGTCTCACTGGCTTTCCAGAGGTCACGTGTTTTGAAATTTGTGCCAGGAAACGGAAGTTTTGCAAAATGCAATTTTGCATTTTCGTCAGAATGACGAAACGTGATGTGGAGCTGCAAATTTTATTGACTAATACTTTTTTGTGGTCCTTCGCACCTATATTGCGACTTTAGCGCTTTAAAAACAAAGTGGACGGTAGCGTACAGCAGCCCGTGCAATGCATCTGCAATTTCGCGAATATGTGGTGGCGTTCCTAGATAGCCGGCGTGTCAGTTGTTGATTGGCTGAAAGAATATCCCGTGAAGAGCGTCACAGGAAGTGCCGTTTCGTAAACGTCAATTTGACGTTGCGCGACGTTGCGCTGGGCCACCATTGCAGAGATATTCCGCCATAATTTGTGGTGCGAAGAGCCGCGCGAATTATGGTAATGAGCGGCCATACGCAATGGCAGTCGAGAGGCATGCGTATCGCCGCATCTTCCCTGTCATTTGGGGCCATGAAAATCTTTTGTTCACAACGCGTGCTCATAGCATTTGCATCGCTCTCGGGTGGTGTCGGCATTTGTGCTTTGAACCATCATTTTTATTAAAAACACATTTATTTGAAATAAGATTGGTTTAAACTCGCAAACTTCCGGCGACTTTTCGCACTTTTCGCTACTGCGTTTGTATCGTAATCAATATTAATGTCTTTTAGCGTCATCAAAGGCTATGACAACGGCGACATTTTAATTTATAAAAATAAATGTACGCAAGGCGGCGTCTTGAAGTTTCCTCTCGCGGTGCGAGTAAGCAGCGAAGTGAACAAGAGATGGCAGTGCCGGCGCTTGCGTCGCGCAAGCGAATACTGTGGCGCGCGCAACGCTATCGATGATATTCGACTGCTTCTCAGCAAGACGAGTCGGGCTGGGTCACTTGCGTTTCACGAGATAGCGATAACGCGGCCTAGAGCGTGCGCTCATCATCACTGGTAGGTCGCGTATGTTGTTTCGAGGTAGAAGGCAAGCGCGTGGGCACCAATATACGATGACTCATTCCGTTTCCAGACGACACTCATCCTAGCTAATCAAGCAGACGACAGGTTGTGCGCATGCAGACGACGGAAGCGAGAAACGATTTTGATGATATAATCTTACGCTTTGAGCTAGCTGCGTTATTTTTACTTGGGCGGAAAACTGTTTTCCTTTATCAAGAACGCTAGGTTCAACGCCTACATTGCAGTTTCTTAGGCGAAACGTCAAATTTGCGTCGCGTTACGAAAGCAAAATAGGGCCATCGGCGCCATTTTGTAAGCGTCGCGACTACGTCACGCCTCGAAGAAAATGACGGAATGTCCAGAATAGAGCCTCATGAGAGCACAAAGTCGTAGGCGGCTAGATAGATACTGTAAAAGTAGCAAATGTTCGCCAAGAAATGCTTGGCATTTAAAAATCGCTTATATATGCTTGAGCACTCATCCCAGGGTTTCAGTGACACTTAGTCCGGATTGCCTTGCTTCCGGTCGAGGGTGTTATGTGTCGTTTGGATAACCAGTGATTACAGACGTAATCTTGCTGACAAGTTTCATTCCTTGATGATGATGAACGTGGTGGTGGTGGTGATGGTGAGTTGCAGCAACAGGCAGGTTTAGTCTGGCAAGCAAGGCCGGCAATTGCTCCGCCCGAGCGTCTCCTACAATATCACTGCGGTGTTTCATCACATGTGAGTGAGTGAAATAACTTTATTGTTAGTCTGGCGAGGACGCGAACTCGTCGCGCACCAGGCTAGTCCCACGTCGGGACCTGCAGGTCAAGCCCACCGGCCCGGTAGCGGGCACGCCGGACAGCCAGGATTTGCTTGTCAAGTGCGGGGCTATGCAGAAGCTAGTCCCTCTCCTCCTTGCTGAACTTGAGGTATCTCGACCCGCACTACCAGAGCATGTGTGCTAGAGTATCAAAGCAGTCTGCGTTAAGAATGTAAGAAGAAGACGTGAAGCTACCGTGATAATGACCTCGTCCCAGTTTATCGCGTGGCCCATATTTTAAACGTGCTCCGCGATGGTCATTAATGCCACATGGTTCTTGGCGTCGTCGTTTTAATGCGATTAGCATTCTTTGCCTACATCAAGTGTTTTGAGCCTGCATCTATCTATCTATCTATCTATCTATCTATCTATCTATCTATCTATCTATCTATCTATCTATCTATCTATCTATCTGTCTATTTATCCTCTTACACCGACCCCGTGGTTCAAGTGGTGTACCAGCTTAGACGGCTCATGGTCATGACGCCTTCATGGTCATTCTATCATCGACATTGCAGTTTTGTCGTCTCACTCTCGTCATGCCGTTGTCGTCACGCCTTCTACGCCAACCTAGTGGGCCGAGTTGTCTAATAGCTTGTGCGACTTGATATGTGCTCATGGTCGTGATGTCGTCGTGGTCGTTGCACCGTCGATATTCCAGCTTTGTCAATCGCTATCGTCAAGCCATGGTCGTTATGCATTCTTCGTGACACAGTCATTACGTCATTGTCATGCACTTGTCATCATGCGTTTGTCCTCATACCGTTGTCAAGCCATCGGTGTCATTGTGTCGTCGTCAAACCATTGTCGTTATACAGTCTTGGTGATAAAGTCGTTACGTAATTGCTGTCATACACTCGTCATCATCCGATTGTCCTCATACCGTTGTCAAGCCATCGGCGTCATTGTGTCTTCGTCAAGCCATTATCGTCACATAGTCTTCGTGATACAGTCGTCGTTGTATCATTGTTGTCATATGTAGTGAGATGATTGCGGACCGTCACGTTTGTTGACGTGCGGTGCGGTGAAGGATGGAGCCGTAGACGTTTAGGTTTGAAGATAACATATATTAGAACTAAGCACTCTGTAAAACACTATACGAACAGCACGACGCACACATCACACAGTGACTAAAGTACATATAACCCATGCATGCGAAGTCCCTACGCTACAAGGTTCTTGCTCACGGCCTCGTCGTCTTCAGTAGAAGGAGACCGTGGTGGGACGACTTGGTTGCTGAGCAAGACGTAGTGGGTCGACTTGTCGCGATGCTGGGTTAGCGGTGGCGGCGGCTCGCACGTTGAGGATTGGCATGAGATCAGACGACCAGGAACAGTACTAGCCGGGAACAGTCTCGCGGGCAGGTAGTCGCCGCACAGGTCACCGACATCCGCAGGAACGCAACTGGTCAGGAGGTTGCCCAGCGGTTCACCCGAGCAACCGTCTCGAACCCTGGCTTTTCGAACGCCGTCTCCAACGCCTCTGCTGCGCTCGTGCCTTCTACCTCTTCTTTTTTTTTTTCTCGGCCGCCGCGCCACCTCGTGCTCTCTCTCTTCTTTCCGCAACGCGCCGCACATGTAGTCAATGTCGTCGTCGTCGTCGTTTCACCACATCATACATTCGTCATCATGCGATTGTCCTCGTATACCGTTGTCAAGCCATCGGCGTCATTGTGTCGTCGTCAAGCCATTGTCGTTATACAGTCGTCGTTACGTCATTGTTGTCATACGCTCGTCATCAAGCGATTGTTGTATGAGGGATCACGTGGTATGTGGGATAACCTGGACACAGCGGCCGCGTCGGCTACTTCGGAAGTGCCGAAGCGAGTTGAAAACGAAAGTTTGAAGCCCCATCTCTGCTGCGCTTTTGATTAAGTGGGTTGGTTTTAAAGCTTCGAATATCTCCTTGACAACACTTAAAAACACTATAATAGGTATAGCGGCTGCCTTTAAAGGTGTCCATCATGGTAGGCTACTACTCGGTGCCACCGGCAGTGCCGGACGTACGCAACGGAGACCAGTGTCAACCTTCCCACGTGCCCGCTGGACAAGAACCTGCGTGTACTTTAGATTGCGAAATTTAGAACCGGCAAGCAGCCATCGGCTACAACTCTAGTGTGCAGCAAGCACTTCCGCGAGGAAGACTTCTGCTACGGCGTCGGGGCTGCGATGTTCGGTGAGTAGCAGAAAGCGCGCATTGTGACGCTCATCCACGCGCGCTGCCCGGCTAATCTCATGAAGCTTTGGTCTATGGACTTGTTGATGTTCGATGCTGGCAAGCAGGCGCGGATCCAGGGGGTATGTCCGAATGTCCTGACCACCCCCTCAGATTTATGCATCGCCCCTCGCTGACAGGATGATGGCCCTGTCGCCATCACCCTGTCATAATATGGCCACCAGCATCCTTCAAATGTATTTTTCGCGAGTACCAGTGGTAGTAGCCATGTCGAAGTAAAGCTAGCTCGCTGACTAGCTTAGCTGTTTTCCGTAGGGGTGTGGTGTCGGCAAATTGTAGTAGTTATTTTTTCTCATGAACACTTGGACCTCCTTGCTCCGGCCGTGGTTTACTCGTTCCGTCGGCGGCATCTTGCGAACGACAAGACGTCCCTTTTGTCAAGCACGCCGATGTCCGCGCGGACGCCTTCGCGCCTGATTAACTGAGTTCCCCCTCGATGTGTCATGGGTTGCCTCTTACGGTTACCTGGAAAAGCCAGGGGTGCGACGTAGCACGTTCACACCGGAGAAAACAACCTAACAAAGTGGAGAGGCGTCGACAGTAGCAACGTGAATACTGACAACGCGAACAGACAGCGAACGCTGCACCGCGCAAACGCGGAGAATGCGTCGAAGGACCATGAGTCCCAGGACGAACGTCACCGTCTACAGTCGCGCACGCAGGAGAAATTTCAGGAAGAACGTCTTGCCGCGCCTCCTTCCGTCGGCAACATGCAGCACATCCGCCCGCGCCCTCCTCTGAGCCAATCACACAACCTTCTAGTAGGCTGCAACCGGACCAAGCCGAGACGCGCTGTCTTTCTTTGAGTTTTATGTTGTTTCCTGTGAGAGTGCGCCAGTGAACAGTCGAATCTTGATCAACCTAAACAGTAAATAGATCAACTTAATATGTCTCCCTGTCCTTCGCAGTTCGTCTGTCTGCCCTTCAATGCCGCGTAGCAACTGCGCGGACTTTGGTGCTACAATGTCACGGAAAAGAATATCGACATGCATTAAATCCCTATTTTTCAAGGTCGCTCGCTGTGAGGTATCGAAAAAGTGCGTGAGCTCGCCTTGCGCGTTCGTCGGGGTTGGGGAGGAGGAGAGAAATGTCAGCGGTGGCGTGCGAGGGCGTTGACGGAAAGGGCAACGGCCGCGCTGGGAGGAGGAGGGAAATATCAGCAGTAGTGCGTGCATGGAGGGAAAAAATACTAGGAGGGAGCGTCACGTGATTCCGCTAGCCTCGGCAAGCCAACCTCCTCTGAAGCCAGCCCTCCCTCTCTTAGGGGCCCCGTGCGCGGTGCCTTCTGGGGCGGAAAAAGGCCCACAAGGTTGCCGGAACATTCGTGATTGTTTGGTACGTGGTAACTTTTAGTGGCGCCTGCCGTCACTAGAAATCCAATTATCATGTGCAAGTGCCGTCACTGGCTTGGAGGCCCGTATGCGGGTGGTGGTTTTCTGCTACTGCGCGCGTCGTTCTTCGCTTCAAATGCGATGCCTTAAAACGTGGAGCAAGACTGGGGCGTCTGACTCATGAAGACAGAAAATTTTCAAGGCGTCACTTGCGCTTACCACCGCGGTTAGTGGAGTTGCCAGCGCTCGCGGCTCGAAACCCGTCCAGACGCCCGAGTGTGGTCTATTTTTCCTACGTACTCAAGTTTCGTCAAATCAGCCGTTGTGCACCTTAAGCTGTAGTGCGTATTATCTTGCTAATTTTTCGTCCCGCTGTCTTGCACCTAGAAAGAAACGAGATGTTTTGAGGGACACTTTTTTTGTCGCATTTTCGCTTAATAAAAGGCTGGTGTGCGTGTTTTATTTTGAGAGAAATAATTTTTCTCACGCTGTCTTGCACCTAGGAAGAAACGAGATGTTTTGAAGGACACTTTTTTGTCGCATTTTCGTTTAATAAAAGGCTCTGGTGTGCGTGCTTTATTTTGAGCGGAATAAATAGCCTGCATTCTAAACGACGAAGTCGTCGCCATTTATTCAGATTTGCATGCACTATTTTGCAAGATTGTGTGGTGCGACGATGCTGTTGAGACGCGCCTCAGGGATTCATTTTCGTTATATAATAAAGCAAATGGACGGAATGTGTGCATTATCTAGAGCTTTTTCAGCTGTTTCCGAATGCGAGTATAGCCCCACAGCATAATTATGTCCTAGAATCAAACACTGCCAGGGGGACCCTTCTTCCTCTGCTAGTGTGAAACGGCATGAAAACTGAATACATAGCGGCAAGGGTAAAATGGCAGCATTCATTTGCACTTGTGGATTCATTCTGTTGCTGGTGTACTTGTACTATGGAAAGCACATTTTTATGACAACAGTAATTGTTTCATTCTTTATTCAGTGTTTATTGCACCTATAGAAGCCAGAAGATTTCACACAAATACGGAAGGAAGCCACATTTATAATTTGAGTGAAGTACATTGCAAAGATAATACACAAAAGAAAATTATAAACAGCAAGTAGGAAAACTTATTGTGCCACTGCTCTTCCGTATCAGTATTAGCATACTTGTTTGCCACAGGGCATTTGTATAATAATGTTATACAAAGTAAACTATATCACACGTAGTATTGATACCTCTAATAAAACTGGTCAATGGGATCAGCTGTCCATGAATGTAGCTGCAGTTTTGCTTACAATGCCTTGTATGCAACGCCTTCAATACAGGGCTATAATTGTATAATATTTATATCTGCGCTGTCCTCACAAATATCGAAAGGCTTCGGTGATTGTTCTTGTCAGAAAAGTAAGCAATACATATGCAGAAATTAAAAAAAGAGTGGTAGTTCACAAAGTCAAAGTTGAAACAATTGATGTGAGGTCAGACCCACAAAGTAAGTATGTCAACATTAAAACACAATGCATTTTGCTGCAAGTAAAATGTACAACAAAGCTTATGTTGTATCACATACCTACAAAAAAGTTAGCACCGTCGAAGCTGAGCCAACACACTGCAATTAGGACGCCACGGCTCTATTGCGTTGTGAACCTTAAATGAATTAATATTTCACGGTATTTAAAACACTCCTTGAGTGGTATACACCAAATGTTTGTGATTACAGTGAATCTGTCATCATAAAAGGCTATTGTAAAGCAAGTGAACAGAGTGAGCACATTAAATTATTTAAATAGTAACACCAACGGTATTCAGGTGGCAGTGGCAAATTTCCACAAAGGTCAGGTAAAAGACATACAGGATAAACATTGAAAAAACATTGTCATCCTCAAGCGTATACCTAGCTCACACATAATCCATTGAGAGCATTCACAGCATGTCCATGTCATCACACAGTTTGCTCTAGTGAAAGGTAGGCCAGCTAACCTACCGTCATTGTCCACACTGTTTAGCTTGGTGCTGAACAGAACAATTGTTTAAGCATAATTTGCATGCAGGCGATTCAAGCTACAGCATTCAGCAAGACAACAAACATGTACTTGCAGAATTTACAATCAGGTATCACATTTTCCCTCTATAAAAGTTTGACATCTGCATACAACGCTCTTGAACAATATATGCACTTTACAAAGTCACTCAAAAAACAAATAAATGCCTTAACATAAAACCTGGTGGGACAGCTGAAGTTGATGGATAAAGGAATTAATTGTGTGGGCCATCATGAACATAATTCACCCACGAGAAAACTTGTGTAGCAATTCTTCCAGTACTGCGAGCCGCAGGCACCCAAGCTCAGACACCCTGCCTGGGTCAACAGAGTAACCATGATCCTGTAAAATTGCTTCTGTGAGTGGTTCACTGGCTGCAGGGCTTCTCTGAGGGGCAGTGAGGTTATTACATCGATGGAGTATGGTTTTTTCAGAGCAGCGTACAAAGAGAATTTCAATGTGTCCCAATAGAAAGCAATTTCCGCCATCAATGTCCTTGACCTTATTACGAACTATCAGACGCTTCAATGCTGCTGCAAACTGCTTTGCCGTTGGGTTGTCATTGCAGCCCCCAAATGATTTTATTGCAGCAAAAAAGTAACTCAAGGTGGTCCTGACTGAGCTTGGAAGTCGGAAGATATGCCAATAGGCCATTTTCTGTAACCAAGTGGTTGTATAGACGGTTGTCTAAGCACACCACAAAGCGAATGAAGCCTGTCTTTTGGTTGGTCCCTGTCATTAGTTTACCAGCTGCAGACTCCCTAAGCGAGCAAAAGTAGGCCATAAGTTCTTTGACATACGCAGTGACAGGAGCCACATTTTCAGGACACAGCGGTCCTTTCTATTCTTCTTGCCTTGGATGTCTTGAATTTAAAATGTCAAATGCATTGTTGACATGTCTGATAAACTCTTCTGTTGGCAAGGAATTTGAAATTTTTGAATTTTTCTGAGCTCTGCAGTCACTAAGAGCATCTGCTACCGATTGACTAAACGTTTGAGCCAACAATGAGACTTTCATGGGCTGGTTTTTCCAGGTAATATGTGCTTGTCTAAGTTTGTTTGCCAAATGTAGGCCCTCTGTGTACTGGATTTCATGCAGCTCATCAATGTGTTTCAACAATATGAACTGTTTGTTCATATCACAATAGCCTTTTTATCAAACAGGGTGTGCCGCAGTAGCTTCAACATGTGACAGGGATCCAACATGGCAAAGAAAAGCTTTTTTTGTCACTGGATGTGGAAAAGAAGCATCCAGCTCAGTCAGGTCCATCTTGTAGCCAAGGCTGTGCAGCAATGACAAATTCGCTGCAGCGCCATCGCAGGTCAAACTCACAATGTGTGCACCTTTTTCGTGAGTGAAGCTAGCAGCTTGCAGCACCAAATTGCACATCTGCTCACCACCAAGGCCATGCACTAGAAAGTAGCCAATCGGCAGTTTCCATCTGCCATTGATTGCAACAAGCATTAAAACAAATGCATCTTAGGCAACTGGAAAGCTGTCATCACTGACATCAATGCCCATGTCAACATATCCATGGAAGCTTTTCCCATCCCACACTTCTTTGAATGGCCATCTCATCCACAACCAGATTGCTTAATGTGGAAAGCCGTGCTTTACCTTGATAGCCAATGCAGTCATTGCCTCTTTTGAAAAGTCAGCAGCCCTATCAATGGATTGATATCATTTACACAGTGTCTTTGGATGCGGGAGGCATGTGTTGAAAACAGCTCGTACGTATCTGTATGCTCTAGGGGAATAAAAATGCAAAGTCAAGGCTAATGGCCTGAGCTCTGGCGAGTAAGCGGGTTGCTGGCACCATACTTATGTGGCAGTTGACGCATGAGCAAGTCTTTTTTTGCCCCACCTTTTTTACCTCTGCAATATGGCCACATCCTCATTTCCTAGAATGCGATTGTCAGATAAATCTTCTATGACATTTTCGAGATGAGCAACCTTTTGAAAAAGCTGTTGATGGGATTGCCGTAGAGTCTTCATCTTCTTGGTCGCAGTTTGTAATTGTGTAACGCCATACTTCATGCCTCAGAAAGGCCTTTTCAGGTGCGTCTTCTGCTGGCTGTGGCTGCAAAATATCACGCGCTGTAACAGGTGCATGAGCAACCAACATGACACAAAGCACGTACGCAGAACAAAGTACTTAATTATTGTGGCATACACTCTTCTGCAAGTTATGACGAATATAATGCTAAATTTTAGGTCATTACATTGCTCACGACGGTTTCTGTTTACACTTTTGTGAACTTAAAAACTGTTGGGGCATAAAACTGCCATCCACACTGAGCATGCTAGTGCCACTTAATTTTGTTTGTTTATTTATTTGCTAAATACTGCAGGCCCATCTGGGCCCAAGCAGGAAAGGTAGAAGTACAAAACAACACAGAAGAGGCCAATGTAGCATAGTTCAATGAGAGATGGTTTAAAGAAGCCTTTTAGTTTGAGTGGGCAAAATATACTGAGCTCATATATCACGGCTCATTGTGACCGATCGAACATATAATGAGCATAGAAAATTGTGAAAAACCTGTCGGTCTTCTAGTTATTGTGTCATTTGAATGGAAAAGAAAAATTGAAAAACGATTATTGGCCGATAATTGGTGTTTAATGCAAACCCTGAGGAAACTCATACCGCTGCGAACAAATATGAATGTTTCAGTATTTAATTAGATGGCTGCCATGATCATAAATGTTAGTGTCCAAGTGCAGTTCACTGAGTGACATTTATTATGCTTGAGCTATTAAACAGTTGCCACGAAAATATATGCCACTTCACTTGCAGCTGCCTAAGGAAACAAGTATGTAAAAATTGTAGTGGTCGAGTATTATACTCACTATAGTATGCTATGCTGTTCGAGGTGTCGCTGGGTTGTGTGTAGGCAGTGCTGCAGAAGCTTCACCCTTGAGCAACCTGGAGGGCCTTGGACTGGGAGACTGGACAAAATACACCAAGTGCAATGAGGAGGGACTGCTTACTGCAACATAACTTGAAATTGCTGACCGTGCAAACAAAACACCAGATGCACAGTTGAAGCTAAAACCCGGGACTAATAGCGACACCATTGGCTTCATTTAAAATTTAGGCACAATAATGACCAGCAAGCAGGATATTGTTAGGGAGATCAGTGGCTGTGGCTATATACTGTATTTTTTATCTACTGTCCCAAAAAATGTTGATAAAGCTTACCAGCACAGTTGGCATGTTATAAATTTTATTACTGTTGTAAATGTTGGAGCCTAGCAAGGGTGTTAATTATGTGTGTAATGAGAGGACACGGCTGAAGTACAATTCAGAGAAGGAGTGTGTCTTCCTTATTCCAACTTTACTGAAAAAAAGTGGTTTTCATTTGGAGATGAAATCGTCGCCGCGCGCCGAACGCTGTATGTGCGAGTGAAAGGGCGCGAGGGGCGCGTCTTTCACGGGGAGTGAACGCACGGCGGAGAACAAACGCGCGTTCTGCGCCGTGCTCGCTTAAGGGCTGCAGAAGTAGGCGTCTCTTTCCTCCTTTACAATCACCATATATGTAGAGCAAACGCGCCTTCTTCGGACGCGCGAGAGGCCGTGGGGGAGGGGGAGGGAAGGGAGGCGACGTTTAGCTGCGGCACCAAGTGCCTATTTATATCAGAGGCTCCAGCAACAGTCACCAACGCCGCACGCATTTTGAGCTAACGCGGGCAAAACGCCGATGGCGTCGACAACAGTTCTGCGTGTTGTTGCTACCAAAGCCGCTCACCTTACTTCGTATGACATTGCTGTGTTGCTATCGCATTCATTGCTTCGCCCTTAGGGCGAAACTGTGACATTTTTTTCATCTTACATAACACTGCTTTGCTGCAGTTTGTTTTATTTTCCTTATCTTGTACTTATCCTAGATTGACTAAAATGAGATTATGATGTAGCATATGTGGCTTTCATTCATTAGCACTTGCTTTTGCCAGTGTTAACAATGAAATTTGAACGCAGTATGCTTGTCACCTGTGTCAAAAAAGGGCTGTAATGTAGCCAATGATAGGTCGAACACTTCTATCTTTCTCTTCATTCTGAGCATTACTAATAGATCTTTTAAATCTGTCGAAAACATCTTACAAAAAGTTGTATGACAGTCTCATATGCATTTTGGAAACTTAAATATTTACTTTAAAGGTGAAATCCAAAATATATATTAAAGGGAAACACCAGATTTTTGCAAAGCAGATCAGAACATGAATGAACCAAGGCACACATGTGAAAAAATGTCTTAAGCAAGCTCTGTGATCATTACGACAATCAAACATGCCAGGACATGTTGGATTTCGGAAGGCTCATCAGCGATGTCTGAATCAGTCAAGGACGCGCTATCAGATGTAGCAGTACCCTCTGCTAGCACATCAATCAGACAAGCCCTCAGAGATGTCCATATCCATTGTGGCTTGAGAGAGACCTGCCTGAATATAAGAAAAGCATATTTCACTTCAGGAATGGTGGGGGACATCTACCACAGTCATGAAAAAGGTATGATCAAACTGGAAACATGCATTATGGCTGCATACAGCTGTGCATCAACTTACTGGCTCAACTTGAAGCTGTTATGTTCCCGTGGATGTAGCTGCTTCACTTTAAGGTTGACTCATTGCTGTGGCATCGTCCTTTGCAAGCGCCTGCACTTAAAGAATAACCCACCAGATATTTTTAAGGTCCAACAATAACATTTGCTGTGGAATGCATTTACACAACCTTTGCAGAGTCATGCAAAAGACCTCGCATGATCTGTGCATGGTTTCCCTTCACACCGCATCCCCTTGTGTAGAAAACTATCTTTGATCTAAGTGTGCTACTACAGCTAATTGAATCTCGGGGGAAATGGAGCTGTAGTAACTTTGCAGTGCATGTTTCACACAAAAATCTCAAAGATATAGCTGTAACAAATACATAATGTAATGTAATGCCCCCTCTGTAATGCATCCAGGCCTTCAGGGTACTACTAATAAATGAATGGAAATGATGTTCACTCCTGTAATTTAAAGTAAAACTGTGTTATTTCATCTCAACTGTCATTTACCTGTTGTTTAAAATATGTCAACCAACATCATATCTTCTGAAAAAAAAAGAAAATAATATTTAGCCTCAACATGGGGAGTGATTGAACTTTGAAACATGATGTTTGAACTTTGCACTCACAAGCCGAGTTACTACGAGCAGAATATTCTCTACAAAATTATTGTTCTTGGCAACTATTGCAAAACTTGGTATGTTATGTGAAGACTAATCGTTCATGGTTTCTTCAATTAAGTAGCTTTATTGCAATTTTGATTGTTTTCAGCCACAAGAAATACATACAAAATTCAGTCAATAATAATTTTTATAGCAGGAAATGTAATTCTTCGACAGTAAATAGTTTCACATCGTACCTTTTTAGGAGTGTACGCTAGCTGATAAAAGTACTTTAAAGAGAAATAAATGTTTAACACTTGGCGGGAATTATGACAAAGTTGGAAAAAAATGGCTTGAATAGTATTGCACCACTATTTCGTCAGTTATAATTCACACGATCACGTAGTCACTAACGATCGCGAATATTGCAGTTCCATTTTTATAAATAAAAGAAACGTTCATTGTGCTTACCTATGGAAGGACAGGCCATCGCGCCGATTTTCTGTTCGATTAGGGCATCCTGGCACAAAACACTTCATCACGCAGGTGCGCCTACTGCTGACGGGAGTTCTCGCCGGTCTGCTAAGAGGCCGAAGACTTTGAGCAGATCTCGAGCAACAGTGTCGACTGCGCTACGGGCCGGCACGGCCCTAAATATGTTCGGAGTCTCCGGCTCGCCAGTCCATCCTTGGGCACAAGACGGGACGCATTTTTTTCCCGTAGGGACACGCGATTAAGCAGGGTCCGAATTCGGACCCTGCTTAATCGCGTGCACATTTTGCGGGGGCGAAAGGCATCATTGTTTGCCAGAAGACGTCGTAAAACCCAACGAATCGTCGTCGGAAGGGCGGCTTGGTTGCCTTCACACGTTTGCAGGGCGAAAGGTTCCCTCGTTTCCCTGAAACCACACCGAAACGCAACCAGTCGTCCTTGAGGTGGTCCTCCCGGGTTGTTCGGCGCAATGCCGGTTAACCGACGCCTTCGTTCGCAACAGCCTTGGCGCCTGTCTGCTAATTAGGCGGCGAGACTCAACTGCTTCACACACTCGAATTCCTTCACTAACCTCGGCGCGCGTTTGCCACACCGAGTATGTGCGCATATTCCGAAACCCCTGCTGAGACGAAACCGAAGCCACCGAAGCGAGCCGAGTAAAATCTACCGCTTGCCTATCACGTGAGGGCCTATTTCCCATCATCCCATTCCTCTAAATTTTTTATGACTAGGCTTCAAGATTGTCACGTGACGCTCCCTCCTAGTTTTTTTTCCTTCCTCCATGAGCGCATGTCGCGGCGTTGAGGGCAAGCGCGGTGGCGGCGCTGAGGAGAAGCAGAGAAATGTCAGCGGCGGCGCCCGTAGAACGTTCTGGAAACGGCGGCAGCGCGCTCGCGCGCCTTTTATACGTCGTCGCGTGAGCGCAGAGCTTCATTCCACATCGTTATGGCTCCAACTAGGCTTTCGCTTTCACATTCTTAGAAAGTTCTAAGCATCCCCCGTAATTTTTTCTCCTGTGTCCAAGTGTTCGTTTCAAGACACTCAAGCCAGCAAAGGTAAATATGCATAAAAACGTATAGCTACGCACGTTGATTTACGGGTTTTCTTTTGCCTAAAGTAAGTCCCCGCGAATGTATATAAAAAGCCAGAAAGACAAGTTACCGTTCTCCATTTGGAATTTCCCTTTCTTCTTTTGTAATAATGGGGAGGCCTCTGTGTCTTGTGCTAAACAGCTTCAGGCGTCGTCCACCATCACAGAGTGGAATGGCTCATGATTTTCTTGCTTCGCGTGAGTTATAGCCAGATTTACACCAAGAACTCCATACCATGTTGTTGCGCGATCTATATGCGACACATAAATTGTATCGTGCATTTCTGCAAAAATGAAGCAACTACCCAGCCCGTACCTCAAATGTGAGACGAGTCTTTGTCAATTAAATATAAGCGAAGCGAGGTCCACTCATTACCTCTCGAATTTGCCCTGCGTGAATTGTCAGGGAATTCAAGGAGTGTCAGGGAGCACACAGTGCTTAAACGCAGCCGTAATTTTTTGTTATACGTTGTTTTATTCCCCTGTTGCTTTCATTATTCGTGATGAACCGTAATAAAATATTAAACTGTTAAGCTGTGCACTTTTTATTTTCAAGAGTTGAGCGTTGTCCGACTTATTCAAAGGTGTAACTTTTCCCGCTCCCTTACAACTCATCAGTTCTTGCGGAGGAGTATGCAGCTTCCAGTTTCACAACTAATAAGGTGGTTCCGCGACCAACCTGCTTAATGAAAAAGATCTCTTGCTGAAGTGTTCATATATAAATAATAACAACTAACAACTCAACTAAGAACTACGCATAGGCAACTTTTATAACTGTACCGCTCATTGTGATCACAGTTACACGTTGACAACGTACAGTACAAGCACAGTACCGTTCGTACGCTATAAGTTATGCATTATAACTTCGCTCTGTTTTGTTACATGTCGTACAGTAAGCATAGGAGTGAGCCAGTTTGTCTGAGTGGGCGCTCTCGCGGCGCGGGCAAAGCCTCGAGCCGCAGCGGTGCAATGGGGAGCGTGACGTCAGCGTCCAATGCCAGCGTGCGTGTCTAGGATATACCATGGCGTGGTAAACAAAACTTAAAGAAACGGGAGCAGATGCGCGCCTTGTGTGAAAGGATGACGTCCCGTGGGAAACAAAACATGAAGCAAAAGACGCTGACTCGCGCTCTGTGCTACTACGCCACATCGTTCTTCTTGTAGGTGGCGCCGTGAGACTTCATACGCGGTGATTCGCATATCGTAAACAACCAGCGTAGTGGTTGCCGCGTTGGAGCGGAAGGGTTAGTCCTCCAAAGCAAACGAAGGTGTTTCAGCCGAACACAAAGAAGCTTCTTAAGGAAATCAAGGTGTCCCAACAAAATTCAAAATACAACCCTGTGCTTACTCACATATGACGATACGGCAACAGTTACAGACTTATATATAATATCAGGCACAGCCAAGCACATGGCTGCGTTGGGCAACGTCCTTTTCCTATAAGTTCGGAGAAACCGAATACGGCCCCAGCTTCGCTATAGGTGTTGCACTACCCGTATAAGAGGCGGGTCTATCGTGAACAGAAACGGTGAATTTCGGTAAATAAAAAATATTACTATCACTATCATCATCATCATCATTGACAGAAGCTGACCCCCCCCCCCCCCCCCCTTAGAAAAAAACCTGGATCCGCCCCTGCTGGCACGTTCACTCGAATGGAAAGGTAATGGTAAGAAACACATTAAAAAAGGCATGTCATCATGCCCAGTCAAACGGTGCAGTGGAAAGGCTGGTGCAGACCACGAAGAGGGTGATCTAGAAATTACAGCTATAAGATGAAAGAGCTGGCAGGACGCGGTCGTTACAACACCGCATTGATAATTTCTTGTTTTCATACAGGGCGACGCCGCACTCATTCACAGAATCAGCGCCCGGAGAGTTGTTTCTCGGACGAAAAGCCCGAACCAGGCTGTCCATGCTTGAAACCGTGTAGGATGAAAGTGTGGAAAAACAGAAGTTAAAAAAAAATAAGCTCACGGCAGATGCAAGAAGGGGTAACAGCCGGGACTTTACGCAAGGCGAAGAGGTACATGTCGGTACTGTTCTCAACGAAAGGGTGAATTGGTGGCCAGGGAAAATTGTAAAGAAGGTGTCAAAAGTGACGTTCCTGGTAAGCGTAGGTGGGGTTCTTAGGTATTGCCATGCCGACCACTTAAGATGTAAAGTTGAATCGCCAACGGCTCCCTGGTCCGAAATAACGCTGTCGGAGAGCGCACATACCCAAAGCGAGGTACTCCCCGAAATTTTACCGAGGGAGGGGGCATTAGACGCGGTCACGTTCACTCAGCTGGCGGCGCCATTAGAGGCAGGTCAAGCAACCGAACAAATGTTCTTCTGGCATTCGAGGGGCGTTGCCCAGCTTCGTCAACCGGCGCCATGGCAGAAGACAACGCAGTCAAGCAACTTCATGGCATGTTCGTGGTTGCAGCTCCGCCAAGGTTTGACATCGACCGGACGTCCAAATGGCCTTCTTGGATCCAACTCTTTGATGACTACCGCTTCGCCTCTGGCCTAAATGAGCGGAGCGAAGAAGCGCAGGTCCGGACTCTACTTTATACGATGGGCAGGCAAGCAAGAGAAATCTTCTCGACCTTTGAATTACCCGAAGAAGAACAGAAGCAGTACGAAGCCGTCAGAAAGAAGTTCGACAATCACTTCGTCGCCGCAAGGAACCTTGTTTATGAGAACGCATGCTTTCACCGTCGCGTTCAAGAACGTGGAGAGTCAGTCGACCAATTCGTTACCGTGTTGCGCACGCTGGCGGACCGGTGCGACTACAAGGAAAAAGAGCGCATGTTTCGCGGCAGGTTCGTGGACGGCCTCAGGGACGCTAAGCTCTCTGAGCCGCTTCAAATGGATGCCAATTTAACTCTCGCCAGCGCTTTGGCAAAAGCGCGCTTAAAGGAGACCGTCCAACGACAGCAGCAGCAACTGCGAGAAACCGGCGACGAACCCTTGACAACGGCGACCAGCAACCTTGACGCGGTCAGCAAGCAAGGGCAGCCCAGAAAGAATTCTTCAGGACAGCATTCGGGCAGCTCGTCAAGGAGCTGTTCACCTGGAATACAAGGTCGGCGCCCCATGGCACAGTCCCCAGGTAGCACACCAAGTCTTCAAAACGTCGTAATAATGGATTCAACGTCTAAAACAGATTTTTGACCAAAATAGACGCTTTGAAAACGTCGCAGGCACGACAGCTTAAAAACGAGGGGTGAATACGTTTTCAAAACGTTTTCATAAGACTAGCCCTATATGTTCAATTACCTAGCGTACCGGGTTTACGACGGCGCTGTTTTTGGCGGGAGAATTCGTCATTTATACAACCTTACGCAAGGTGGCGATACCGTCGTCACATCGGTCACATGACCACGGCGCACATGTCCAAGCTTGTTGCCGCGGCTGCCGGCTCCCGCGTGAAACCGGCCTGTGCATAGTTCCGTAATTGCGCTTGGTTTGGGCTGTCGTGTGTTTCTGCCTGTTTTCGGTTGTGCTGTCCTTTGTCATTGTGATGAGTGAAAGAAAACGATGACGACGAAGTGCGCGCAGGTTCTTTCGCGATTCGACAACGCATGTGAGTGATCTCGCCAAATCAGCAAAGGCCCAGGGGTATTGGGCCACGTATGGCGAGCACGTGGCGAAATGCTTCGTGGCGAAACACGCGGCTGATCAGCGGGAGACGGAAGACAGCAGGCCGACGTGTCGGACGCCGACAATCAAGGAACGCGGCCGTCCATGGAGCTGCCGCCCGACCGTTGTCCTTCGCCAAGGCGTTCGCCAGCGCGAGTACTGCAGCTCGGAGCGTGGCTTGGCCTGCTATGCACCACTTGCCGCGAGCACTGCGGATCGCGGGCAAGGAGGCTCCTTGGTCAGTTGTTCGGCGGAGCACCGTTCGTGGCCTAGCTAATGGCCGCATATGCACCGAGCGCTGCGTCTCGCGCGCAAGCTGTCCGCTGGGCAGGCTGACCATTCCTGCAACGTGCACTGAGGCTCGGATGCAGGCTGACCGATGAGCGCCAGTGAGCGGTCGTCTCCAGTTTGGTCGTCTCCGGTTCGGTCCGGTTCAGTCGCTCCGCATCATTTCCAACATCGAGGCGTATCCGACGTCGTCACGTCATCGCCCCTCACTTCGGCAAGCCCTCGTCTCATGTACACCGTACCGTACCGTGAGCTCTCTTGACTGTTTTTTCTCGGACTCATATGAACCCTAGCTGTTCTAGCCTTGTATGTATGTCGTGTCATGTGGCGTAAGGTCCTCTGTGGTTGTAGTTTGATTTTATAGTTTTCGTAAATATAGTTTGGTTTTAGTTTTTATAAAGGTAGCTTGGATTTTCCCATCACGAGTTCGACTGTTTTTCTTGCGTCCTTTTCCTCATCGCGCGGCACGACAAGTGTGTCGAATGTCCTCGTCATTTCCTTTACTCTGATGCAAGTATTGCAGTGTTGTGCTGTCTTATTCGACACTGTGTGCAGTGTTTGTATGGTTTTAATTTGTTGAGCAGCTTAGTTTTGCATTAAAGAGCGCCGAGTGGAGGGCACTAATTTTCTCTTCAATCTGATTCTCATGTCGCTATGTGAGGAGCGTTTTCAGTGATGTTGTATTTAAGGCGTTAAGCTCAGTATGAGGATAAAGGTCAAAAGAAATGTTGCTTTTGTGTGCCTGGCATCGGGATCCGCCGTCAGGAGTGAAACTATCAAGTTTGGCAGGATGCGAAGAAAGGCGGGAATTGCTCTCTCCGCATTTTGCCTATATCCTCTAGACAGCTGTGATCGCGGTATTTCAGTTTCCCGTTTCGTAAGAATGTTGCATACAAGAGAACTGACATACAGGCTCTTTGATAAGGATTCATTACGGGTATGGTAGCGCAAGAGATGAGGTCAATTGCCCGTCCTATTCCCTTGCCTTGTGCTACAGCGCACCCATAGAATATTGCGTATCACACTGTGCTGTTATCGCTTGTGATTCAGGTTCTCTCGATTGTGTTTTGGCCCGTTTTATCTTATGTTATTGGTATTTCATGGTCTTTAGAGGAACTTCATTTCCAATGTGACACAGGCAAATTCGATTTTCTTTTGGCACCTCGGCATGGTTGCGACATATTGCGCTGCTTATTGGAGCTTTCTTCTTATTATAGTTTTTCTAGTTCGCGAATGGATACTGCATATACGCTGCGTAACTCGCTAGTGGATACTGCATATGTGAATCGTGAATCCCCTTGTCGTAAAATATCCTGTTACTCCAGATAGTCACGATTATTTGCAGTTTGTGACTGGTGTCGGACTCTACGCTGTGCAGCCTTCGTGGCATTTAGTCGGCCGTCTGTCGAGTTCGTGCGTGTGCCAGTGTGGGCAGGGTGCTTGAGAAGTGCTCGCGCGGTTCTTTTGAAACGCCGACGTTTGGCCGGCTAGCCAATGTGACGACAGTTGCAAGCATAGATAGCAACCCGCCCCTCGATCTTGCATCAGCGATCCGACAAATAGTTCGGGAAGAGCTCAGCCTGCACGCGCAAGTGACACACCGGGACACTCATAGCTTCCGCCTGCCACCATATTTCGAGCTAAACGTGTCATCCTTCTCCCAGTATCCTGCGGCCAGGGGCATTAAGGATTATGGGCCCCGACAGCAGCCACGTCTCTACGACAGAGGCCCTACTTATGACGCTCAGCCACAACGAGAACAGCTGCGTTTTTACCCCCGAGGCCCTGTGAGTCCTGTCAGGCCGCGACAAGAACAGCACCGACCCTACTACCACGACGTCACTTATGACCGATATAACGGATTTCAGCGAGCAGCAGAGACACGTTATCCACATGACAACGAACTTTCTCGCCGCCCGCAGGAGTCTATAGCATTCGCTTTGAGCAAGATGCTGTGAACCGCGACTCTCCCGTGTGCTACATCTGCGGTTCCACAGGCCATATAGCTCGGTATTGTAGCCAAGGCCGTCAATCACGAAGGACACCACCAATGTTCTCACCACCCGGAACCCGTACTTCATATGACTTGCTGCATATATGACTTCATATGACCGATTAGCTTCCAGTGGACCGCTTCTCGCACGAGACCAGACGCAGCTATTCGCCAGCGTCTGAGCGGAGTTTGACGCCACCAAATGACCGTCCCCGTCACTCTCCGTCCCCTTGGCGCCGTTCTTCCTCACCATCGCCGGGAAACTAGCATCCGCGGCCAATGGAGGTGAGGTCGCCGGACGGTCTTTGCAAGAAATACCTCTCCCTGTTGTGATGCTCAAAAAAATGTGTCGCAGTTTCACCCGAAAGGCGAAGCACCAATTGCGATAGCAAATTAGTAGAGAGCTATACGGAGTAAGGATAGTAGTTTTATCAGCTGTATAAACTTGGACATGCAGAAGCACCAGCAACGCACAGAACTGTTGTCGACGCCGACGGCATTTTGCCCGTGTTCGCACCGAACGCGCGCGGCGTTTTTATATAAATGCGTATTTGGTGCCGCAGCTAAACGTCGCCTCCCCTCCCTCCCTCCCGTCCCCTGCTGTCGTCGTCGCCGTGAGGTTCCGTATAGATAAAATGTTCGCCGCGCGCCGTATGCCCGAGCGGAAGCGTGCGGGGACGCACGCTATCACGGAGAGCGAACGCACTCAATCTCCCACGCGCAAGAAAGGAAGCCGGAAGCGAGCGCCGCAGGAAGCGGGGGGGGGGGGGGGGGGGAGGCACTTCTACTCTGCCAACAACCGCGCTCGTCGCTCGCCCGCACCGTCTCTTATCTCCCCACGGGTTTCCGTTGAAGCGATAGACCGCACGTACCTTCGCCCGCTGAGGCGTACGCGCTTGCTGCCACCGTTTTGACAGTCGTCTGCAGTCATTCAGTGTGATCTATTCATGTTTGTTTGTGCGCGCTCACACCACGCTTGTTCATTCAGTTAGTAATAGTCGGGCCGCATTTTCCAACGCACGCTACACATGCAATGCTGCCCGGATCGGCAGTGCAGCGCTACAGGTGTGTCCCTTCGCACGCGCTGCCCACGGGAAACGCTTCTCATCAACACCACCGTTTCACACGCGCCTTCTCGTGGTCATCGAGTCTCTCCATGTCGGTCTACTTACGCCGCAGCACACCTGCTTACTTAATCAGCTCATGTTTACTACAATTCATATTGCTACCAAAGCCGCTCACCTTACTTCGTATGACATTGCTCTGTTGCTATCGCATTCATTGCTTCGCCCTTAGGGCGAAACTGTGACATTTTTTTATATAAATGCGTATTTGGTGCCGCAGCTAAACGTCGCCTCCCCTCCCTCCCTCCCGTCCCCCACAGCCTTTCGCGCGACGGAAAAAGTTGCGTTTGCTCTCTATATATGGAAAGGAGGAAAGAGACGGTAATTCTGCAGCCCTTCAGGGAGCACGGCGCAGAACGCGCGTTTGCTCTCCGACGTGCGTTCGCTCCCCGCATTCAGGCGCTCCACGAGGGACGCGCCTGAATGCGCGCGTCCCTCGCGCCCTTTCACTCGCACATACAGCGTCCGGAGCGCGGCGACGATTTCATCGCCGTTGACGTCATACGGAACCTCACGGCGACGGCGACGCTGATGGCAGAAATCTGCTTTAGAGTGTCCATATAATTGCTATCGCAATAAAACAAAGTGAATGTGTTGATTGACGGAATACCGACCATGGCGTTAATTGATACTGGGGCGACTGTGTCTGTGATGAGCCTCGCTTTCAAAAACCGTCTAGGCCACAAAGTGATGTTTTCTTGGAACGACGGTATTACCTTCCGTGGAGTAGGCGGCGAGTGGCTTCATCCCCTTGGTGTTTGTGGTGTGAGTGTTCTGTTGGCTGGGAAAGTGCTTGTGTCGGAATTCCTTGTCCTGTCTCATTGTTCGCACGATGTTATTCTTGGTATCGATTTTCTTGAACAATGCGGCGCATCCGTGGACTGTGGTTGTGGCGAAATATCGTTGAACATGTTATTTATATCAGCACAATCCGAACAAAGTTCGCGTGACGAAGACAGGGACACAGACACACTCAGTGTTCTTGATGAAGTGATTGCACCATCGTGGTGCCTGACGCCCGTTCGTGTTTCTACAACTACTGTTGACGCTGATTGTGGTGACTTTGTAGTTAGGCCTCTCCGCATAAACTGTGCTTAAAAAATATACTTGTGCCCTGCTCTGTCGTGTGCATGATGAAAGGAGTCGCCACACTGTGGGCGCTGAACTGTTCCGCCACGCCGGTTGTGCTTCCTCGCGAAATGAAAATCGCTCTCTTCGATGAAGCCGCATGTACCTCAATAGCGGCACTAACTGCGTACGTCTCTACAGCTTGCACTCCTTGCGATAATCGCCATTCTGAAGAGCTAATGCTTGGCATGATCAGCAAGGCTCTCTGTACATCGGAACGGCAAGCACTAGTACAGGTCCTTGCCAGGCATGAGGCTGCATTTGACTTCACGCATGAAGATACACCCCTTCATTTACCGTCGTCCGGCGCTCGTCACAGAATAGATACCGGCTGAGCACACCCCATCCGCCAGAAGTCCTACCGAGTATCATCGTCCGAGCGCAAAATTATTGCAGAGCAAGTCAAGGAGATGATGGTGTCGTTGAAGTGTCGTCTAGTCCATGGGCAGCCCCAGTAATCCTGGTCCGAAAAAAAATGGCTCCTGGAGATTCTTCGTGGATTACATACGTCTAAACGCAGTGACGAAGAAGGATGTCTATCCGCTACAGCGAATCGATGACGTCATTGATTGCTTACACGCTGCTTCTTACTTCCAAACAATTGATTTGCGATCGGGGTATTGGCAAATACCTATGAACCCTGCCGACAAGGAAAAGACCGCTTTCGTGACTCCAGATGGCCTATTCGAATTTAATGTTATGCCTTTTGGCCTTTGCAATGCTCCTGCCACCTTCGAAAGATTCATGGGCACAGTACTACGTGGTATAAAGTGGGATATGTGCATGTGTTACCTCGATGATGTAATTTTGGCCGCACGTTTGAAGAACATAACGAACGCCTCAGCCTTGTTCTCGACTGCATAGAAAAAGCTGAAGTTGTACTAAACTAAAAAAAAAATATGTCCGTTTGGCGAACGTCAAACACTGGTCCTGGGACACTTACTCGACAAGGATGGCGTCAGACCCGATCCTCGTAAGATTGAAGCTGTGAGCTCCTTCAAGCCACCGCAGTCAGCACGAGAACTTCGCTCATTCATTGGCCTATGTTCGTATTTTCGTCGTTTTGTTCCCCGTTTTGCCGACATCGTTTACCGGTTGACAAGTATTTTGCGACAAGATGCGGCCTTCAATTGGACACCAGAGTGTGACGCATCATTCTCTCAACTGAAGTTTATACTAACGTCAGCACCCCTCTTGTGTCACTTGGATCCATCATCCCGACTGAAGTTCACACTAAAGCTAGTGGAATCGAAATAGGAGCAGTGCTTCTACAACGTCACAGTGGCGCAGAACATGTCGCATATACCAGCCGTTGCCTCAGCAAATCTGAACGCAATTATACGGTTAGGGAACAGGAATGCCTGGCAGCTGTTTTCGCCGTACAGAAGTTTCGGTGTTATCCTTACGGTAAACCATTCAAGATTATTAGCGACCATCATTCTTTATGCTGGCAGGTCGGTTTGCGTGATCCCTCTGGTCGCCTCGCACGTTGGGCGCTGCGCCTCCATACGAATACGACTTTGTGGTAACGTACAAGAGTGGCCGTCGTCACGCTGACGTAGACTGCCTCTCTCGGATTCCTTTTGCGACTACCGACTGCGATGCTGAGAATGTTCACGACTGTCTCGCTGCTGTTACGTGTACGTTCCCTGACGCGGCAGACTTTCAGCGAGAACAACGGAATGATCTTAACCTCGATCCGCTCTTTGTCACCGCTCGTACTTCTCGAGGCAGCAGTCGCTTTACTGCCCGTGATAAGCTGCTCTACAAAACTAATTACTCTGGGCATGGAGCGCGCTTTCTGCTCGTTGTGGTCGAGAGTTTCCGCTCCGACGTTCTACGCGCCATGCATGACGATGCGACATCCGGCCATTTCGACTTTTTACGAACGCTACACCGCACGCAGGAGCGCTTTTACTGCCCCATGATGTACGAAACAACCAAGCGCTATGTCGCTAGTTGTGAAACGTGCCAACGTCACAAGCGACCGACCACCGCAGCCCCGGGTCCCTTTCGGCCATTGACACCGCCCAGTACGCCGTTCGAGCAAGTAGGCATTGACCTTTTGGGTCCATTTCCGTTATCCAGCAACAAGAACCGTTGGATAATTGTCTGCGTAGACCATCTTACACGGTATGCAGCCATACCCTCTTCGACCGATGCTTGCGTGGTGGTCTTCCTGCTGCGTTCCGTGGTCCTTCGTCATGGCCCACCACGTGTCATCATCAGAAACCGTGGTCGCCAGTTCACTGCTGATGTCATTGAAGAGTTACTTCGTTTGTGCACTTCACAGTTCCGTCATTCCACGCGGTATCATCCAGAGACCAATGGCCTCGTGGAAAGGACAAACAGAACGCTGACCAACATACCTGCCATGTAAATCTCCTCCGATTATAAGAACTGGGACGACGTGCTGCCCTTCATCACTTACGCATACAACACGGCGAAACACGAAACCGCGAACTATAGCCCATTTTATCTCCTGTATGCAAAGTTACCGCGAAGCCCTCTGGACACTTTCTTACCCTTCATTCTCTACAATGACGATTCTGTATCGAAGACTTTGTGTCTCGCCGAAGAAGGCCGTCGAATAGCTCGTCTTCGTACTCTGGCCTCGCAAAGTCGTTCGAGGGAGCGATACGACGACCGTCACGTACAAGTATCGTTCGAAAAAGGTGATTTGGTCCTTCTTTGGGCACCGCAACGCAAGCGTGGATTGTGCCAAAAGCTCTTGTCACAATATTCAGGTTCATTTGTAGTTGTGGGCCGCCTGAGCGAACTCACTCACGTAATAGCTCGCCTTCTGTGAAATGGTCGGCGATCAAGCAGTACTCAGCTGACTCATATTGCTCGCCTAGCTGAAGCCCTTCTACCCTGCTTGTCCATCCTGACTCGCCACACGGGCTTCGTCTGCTTGCGGGGAAATGTAACGGATACGAAAGGCAGGTACAAAAGAAAGAAGAGAAGACGAAGAGAACGAAGAGCTTTAGAGGCCGGACGCTTTTCTTTGCTGTGTCCCAGACCGAAGAGGATCAAAATTTCGACATCCGAATTTGTAGAAGTTACCATGACAGAATTATCCGATGTCATCTTAACTGCACATCAATCGGCTTCTGGACCAGAGCGTATCACCATTACTATGATTAAATTATTGTTTCACTCTTTCCCAGATGAGCTCTTGAATATAGTTAACTGTTCACTACAATATACATGGATTCCGACCTCTTGGAAGATTGCAAAAATTCTGCTTTTGCTTAAAAAACAAAACCTCGGATATATCTTGGACAACATTAGGCCAATTGCACTTACATTGAATCTAGTCAAAATTGTAGAAAAAGTAATTCATGTCCGGCTCCTAGAATTTACTTCTCGTGGTATTCTGTGCTCGAGACAAATAGGATTTAGGCCTAAATGTTCCATTTGGTCAGCTCACGTTGATTTAGAAAGCCGCATTCGACTCGCAGGACAATCAGGAGATATATCGGCATTGGTAACTTTAGATATTGCAAAAGCATATGACAGTGTCGAACATGAAATTTTAATTTCTCGATTATTTAGCTGTTCTATTCCAGACTATTTAGTAGCCTGGATACAAGAGTTCCTTTTCGATAGAGAATTTTTTTGTTTCAAGGATGGGGTGACATCGGATACGTATAAACAGACGAGAGGCGTACCACAGGGATCAGTTCTTTCGCCACTTTTGTTCAATATTTTGTTATCTTCTGTGCCAATCCATCAGGATGTACAACTCTATCTCTATGCTGATGACATTGCATTTTTCTCATCAGCAACGAATATTAATACGTTATACCAAATTTTGCAATCTTATTTGTCTGAACTCGAGTCCTGGCTGGACGGCCTGTCTTTTTCGCTTAACGTAAAGAAATGCGCTCTACTGGTGTTCCCATTGTCAAATCCTGTCTCTATTTCTCTTCATTATCGTAATCAGCCGATTCCGCAAGTTCCAACTTTGAAGTACTTAGGGATAACTTATGATGGTAAGCTAAACTGGCAGCAACAAATAGAAGCATTGCACGTTCTTCTAATAAAGGAGAATGTGCAATGGCATTGTTGCGCCGGTTCAGCAATAAAACACAGGGATGCGTAGATCTACGTTGCTGATGATTTATAAGCTTTACGTCCGCCCCATTCTAGAATTTGGTTGTGTTCTTTTTTCAGGATGTGCAGCATACAAGCTAAGACCTTTAATTCTACTGGAAATGCAAGCGCTGCATCTCTGCCTCGGGCTGCCATGTTTTGTGGCTAATAATGTGCTTTATCTGGAGTCTGGAATAATTCCGCTTGATTCCAGATTTAAGCAACTTACTGTCCTGACTTTCCTGAAGCTTTATGATACACCCCTTTCCAATTTGCAACCCGTTTTCATCAATTCATCAGAATCATTTTTCAGAACAGGATGGCGGCGTTACCGACAGCCACAAGTTATTTTTGTTCAATCGCTGTTATCAAAACTTCAAGTTAGCCTACCGCGCCTGATTTCTCCAAAATCTAATTCATTCAAAATAAAACTCACTTTTGATGATATTTTTCCAAAACACGCGAAACTTCTTCTGCGCGCATACTTGAAGACCATCCTAGTCAATTTCCGTCTCATTTGGTTATTTCTACGGACGCATCACAAACTTTAGAGAAGGCTTGCGTTGGCATCTTTTCGAATCAACTCAACTGGTCTTTTGCTCTCCGTCTCGCTGATTACACTCCAATATTTCTTGCAGAATTTCTTGCAGTTATTCTTGCCATCCGAAAATTGGGTCCACAGAATTCTAAGGTAATAGTTGTTACAGATGCGCTTTCGGTCTGTACACATTTAACTTCCAATAATCAGTCACACCTACTGAGTATATTTTCGACTCTTGCCCCAGAAAATTTATCCGAAGTCCACTTTGTCTGGGTCCCCGGACATAGTGGAATCTTTTTAAATGAATCAGCTGACTCGCTCGCTTCGACATCTCTAAATGGTCCGGTCATAAATATTCTTCCTGATTTCTCTTTTATAACAGGTGCTAGATTTAAACGCCTTTTATTGCTGAGTTGCCATGACTCGTCCATGCTTTCTTCAGACGATTTTCAACATTTAAAATTTCGGTGGAACACGAGCAAGTGCCTTTCACGCTAATGTGAGGTGACGCTGTCAACTTTCCGCTGCAGAGTTCCCCGCCTAAATTTTTATCTTCATAGATCCAGTTTATGAATCACTGACCTCTGCTCGTTTTGTAATCAACCGGAGACTATTGACCATTTCTTTCTTTCTTGCCGCCGCTTCTCCTCCCTCCGTAGAATGTTTCTGTTATTTCCAAGCAGTAATCTGGGTTTGGCACTTACAACGCCAAATATTTTGTCTTTTGGGGCCTGTCAATTAGGCACAAGTCAAGGATCGATGATCACTGCTGTACACAAATTCATTGAAGCATCCGGAAGGTTACGCTGCTAGGATACCGACCGTGGGACATGTTATTTTATGTTTATTTTTGTAGTTAGTTTTCTCTTAATATTTATTTAGTTAATTTATGTATAGGACACCTTAAAATCTGTGTTAAGGAGTTGCCAAAATCTTAATTTTGATTATTCACTTTTACCCCTTTGTTCGTTGTTAGGTGTATGTTTTATTTTATCCAGTGTGGCCAATCCCCCACGTGGGTACGGGCCATGTTTTGAGGCAACAACAACAACTGCGCTACGCCCATCTCCTGTAAATAAAACCATTTCTTCACAATTCTTCGTAACAATATTTGTTGACGTTTTTCTTGGCTCGAAATTCTGCTTGCTTCTTTCATTTTTAGTTGAATCTTTTCTTTGACTAATAAATAATTTATTAAATTTACGAGCGTAACTTTACTCCAAATTCTTGCTCGGTACGCGCCAGGGAGACGCCGAGGGTTCCTGGATCAACAAATTTTGCTATCGATCACAAAGTGCTGTCTGCAGGAATTAAGTTAACAGTTACATAAGTTCTTTCCTGAAATCCAGCCACCTGCCAATGAAGGGAAGCTCACGCATTTCGACTACCTTATCCTAAGTTAACGCATGTCTGCACTTAATATGTATGCCTGGCGTATACAAATACAAAAGCCGTTTTCTCGTTTATCTGGTTACATAGGCGGCTGCAGAACCGAAAAGGTTCGCCAACATGTTAACAAAAGTAGGGCGCTTACAGAGAATCTCATGTTCGCGCCAACTACTTTTGCCAGCTGCGGCGCCGTGCCATAGACGAGGCAGTAAAGAGACAAACTTCCAAAGAAGAAGGAGAGCGTGTATTCTGGAGGCCAGAATAATTTGGATGGTTCCGCGACGGGGTTCCTCTAATCGTAGTCGTATCCCTTCTCCATGATGTGCAGCAGCGGCGTCGGGCGGCGCCTGTCCTCCTCGAGCACGGCACTGTCGGCGGAGGCGGCCATCTCCATGATGTGCATGGCGCGCCGGTCCCGCTGACACATCGGCGCTACGTTGTGCTCGCGACGGGCGGGCGTGATGAGGTTGATCTGCGGAATCTGCACTGCCTGCTCCTGGCGGTCGAGCAGCTCGAGCAGCAGCTCCTGGCAGTGGGCGTGCTCGTTCTTCGAGGGAGGGGGTGGAGGGGGAGGAGGCGGGCAGGTGCACTCGAAGCGGCTCACGACGCTCATCTGAGTATCCGAGCCCGACTGCTGCTCGGGAGGAGGCTTGAGCACGGCCGGAGTGAGTCCCGGCCGGGGCCCGATGACCGCCTCGAATACAACGGGAAGGCGCGGCCGCATGAAGCCGGCCGTCATGATGCGCGCCAGGGACATGCTGGAGCCAACCGGCTTAAGCTTCGGCGGCGCCTCCCCCTCCGGCGGCGCCTCGCCCTCGGCTACGTTCAGCTTACTCTTGGATTCCTTGGCCGCCTTCTCGTCGTCCTTATTCAGTGGCGGTCCCATGTTGACGTTGAGCGTCCCGTCGGGGAACAGCTTCCAGTCCATGCGCGTTCCCTTGGCCGAACCGATGGTGCCGTACATCGGCTGAGGAGGCATCATGGACCCCATGTTGGCAGGCACCGTGCACGCGGTGACGTGGCGACACGTGGCCCTGTGCGCCCTGCGCGGAATTCGGGGCGCCGGCGCGCCCGCCGGCCCGTAGCTGTATCCGCCGTGCACGCGGCACGGTGGCCGACGCTCGTCGTAGTTCTCGTCCGAAGCACTCACGACCACCTCCGTGACTGGGCCGGAGCGGCGCGGAGAGCGACTGGGAGAGCCACTTCGTCGCGGCGGTGAGCGGCGGCCCTCACGCGGCACCCGCCTGGTGACGACCACGTCCTCGGTCTCGTCCTCACTGCTCGAGTCCGAGAAAGAGTCGTCGCTGCCGTCGCCATCGGGCCGGGGCTCTACTTCGATGGCGATCTGGATAGACCTGGGCGACGACTTCTTGGCCCCCGACGCGGAACCCGGCCTGGCTGCCGCCATGGTTCGCCTGCAACGGCCTCGCGCTCCTCGTCTTCTTTGGCAGCGCGCGTCACCTACCGGCAGGAGTTGATGCCTCATCACAGATCTCTAATGAATCTCGTTTCGGGCTAAGCGTCGGATAATCAAAGTAACGTAGGACAGTGGCCACAAAATGCGCAAGTAACTATTTCTGTGAGTCTGCTGCAGTCCTACAGAAATAAAGCACGCAACTTCCGTAGTGCTCCTTTGTTTCGCGCGGCAGGTTTATAACGCGAGGACATTTTTGCACGGCATGATGGCAGATCGATTGTCATCGACGCCGCATATGCGACTTTAAACGCTGGGTCTTGTCAGGAGGATGAACGGCCGCTTAATTTGCTGACCCGTTTCCTCGGATATTACTGATCAAACGATATGGATATGATTGCGTCAATTCTTCGCAGAAATTAAAATAAATTCAATTCATATGACTAGGAGGCACGCCGCGCCTAATAATTTTGACGTTAACCTAAATACACGAGTCGAGTATTGTCATATGGCCCCTACCGAAATGTGGCTGCCGCGACCGCGATCGATTCCGCAACCTCGAGTTCAGAAGCGTAACTCCACAGCCACGCTGGGTTTCGTCGATGTGGTATTTGCATGAAGTCAAATTCTATATAAATTTGCAGAAAACAACCTCTTTGCCGCAACTCGTGCATCATTCCGGAAACACGCACGCATGCCATTACTGCGCTATTGAAAATTAAGCATCTGAGCTTACCTTCGGCTACGAAGATGCACTATATTGCACGCTTTCAATCTGGTCATTTATTATGTGGCATCTGGCAATTCTTGTTATTTCTGTCGCGACTTTACTCTTTTGGGTAACTAATTATTGCAAAATATCTACAGTGGTCACTTTTTGCTTCACACAGCAGTAATGTCCAAGAAAACCAACCTTGAATAACGTCCACGGTGCAGTGTAGCGTGGACGTTATGCAAACAATAAAAGATCCCTGCGGCCAGGCGCAGATGCACACGATGATTTAGCATAAGAAGAATCAATTAAATGAATATGTGGTATACTACGAAGTTGTCTGTCAAATAGGACAAGCTGTTTTGTTTCTAAGGCCCGTATTGTCAATAAGTGCGGGAAAAGTACAAGTGTTAGGAAAGGTTTAGGAGAGTACTTCAAAAACGACACCTAGGTATCACTTTCGAAAGTAACATTTTTCGGGTCAAGTATGTCGTGTGGTGTCGAGGATATTTAAATTATTTACGTGTACGATCAGTTCACGTAAATCGTAAAACAAACAGTTCAATCGTAAAAACAAACAACCTTGCAATCGGCCGCGCAACGCTTGAAACAGTGAAGCTGGGTGATGGTAGCCCATCATTTTCCGGAAGTGCGCACGAACGTTTCATCTTATTAGTCATGATGATAATAATTACTTTTCGCGCATCTCGGACTTACGGCCGTCACTGCGCGTAGCATAGAGCAGCTTGCAACACCGACACCGCGTTCTAAGGCCGACACCGCGTTCCAGGAGACCCGCTCCGGGAATGCGCCTCTCTCTCGCTCTCATAGCGCGCAAATCCTTAAAAAAAATCCTCTTCACCTCGCAGAGTACGAGCGTACGAACGCGCCAGCTTTGGACGAAGACGACGACGCTCGAACACAATCATATGGTTCGCATAAATGCATGTTCTGCAAGCGTGGCTGTATTAGCCTAGTGGTTAGGACGCTGTTACGTTTGGCCGAGTTCGGTTCCAAGCCGGGAGAAGAAGAGGCCGGGAGAAGGAAGAACGTAGTTTTAATGCGGCATGCTTGCCGAAAGAAGGTGTACAAAAGAAGCCGCCAACGGCGTGATCCGCAGTCCTTTATAAAGGAACGCCGTGATCAAAGGGCGAGGGAAAACATCAGCGCACATGCGCGAAACAGATTATCGTCCGGAACAGATGAGCCAGACTTGGGCGCCGGCTGATAAGCGGTGCGCAACGCAACAGCCCCTCCCCACGGAAGAGCACCAAGGGGGTAAAGAAGGCTTCACACGCACTGGTTTTTGCGAAAGGTTCATCGAAGACTTCGATGTAACGGCACTTTCGGAGATTTTCGCCAGTTCAGCCGGCTGCGCGCTTGATGGTCAGGGCCGAGGTGCACAGAAGCGCTAAAGTACTTGGCGACCGATGTTCAAGGATCCGGCGAAGTGACGTCTGACCGTCCGAGGACAGATGATTCGGTGCTCGGTTTTCAAGTCGAAGGATGCGTCCTTTACGGACGCGCGCAGGGTCCGGTGGTCTCTCAGGCCGATGTGCGGAAATGTGGAGTGCATGGCGTGGCAGGAAACTGCAGGCGACGCCGAGGGCACGAATCCCGGGCCAGGGTCCTGGGCATAGGCGATACAGCAAGCACCGCCGCAAACACCGCAAACAACTGCCGAGTGCGGCCAGGCTAGACCCTCATACGCAGAGTGTTTTGGAAACCTTCCAATCGGAACAAAATTGGCTGTCGAGGACTTGCGACAGTTGCGGTTCTATGCGAATACTGAATCAAGGCTTTGGTGCCACTAGGCCGACCGGCGCCGAGGGAGAGAAAGCCCTGCTGAGACCATCTGCATTTGCGTGCAGCGATCCTCTCTTATGTTTAACCGTAAACGCGTACGGTTGCAAACTGAGGCTCCAACTTAACAACCTGCCATTTTTGTTGGACATCTGTTGAAGCCACGTGAGCGGACGATGATCTGTAATGAAAATGAATTCTGCTCCAGCCAAATAACAGGAAAGTTTTTCTACAGCCCAAACAAGGCACGCGCATTCCTTTTCTATGGTACTGTAAGCTTGTTCACGAGCAGACAGCTTTCGGCTGGCATACAAAATGGGATTCTCATGCCCGTGCTCGTCTTCCTGACTCAAAACTACACCTATCCCTTTTTTCGCTTGCGTCACACTGCACAAGAAAAGGTTTCGAGTGGTCTGGGCTCGCCAGGACGGGCTTTGCGGTGAGAGCTACCTTCAAAGAATTAAAGGCCGCTTGTTTTGCTTCGTCCCATTGCACACGTGTAGGAGCGTCTTTTTTCAGCGAATCTGTAAGGGGGCTAGCAACCTGCGAGAAACACTTGATACAGTGTTGGTAGTAGCCTACCATCCCTAAGAAAGTACGGAGCTCAGTTTTCGTTTTCGGCTGAGGGAATTCCTTGATTGGCAGAACCTTTAAATCAAGTGGACTTCGATGTCCTTGACCTAATCTGTGACCTAGGTAGCAGACTTCTGAGCGACCTAACTTGCACTTCTGGGCTTTTAAAGTTAGGCCAGCCTCGCCAAGGAGACTTAGAACCTCCTGCAAATGGTTCACGTGCTCCGGCCAAGTATTTGAGAATACTGCGATGTCGTCGAGATACGGTAGTGCGAATGCCTCCGCTCCAGCTAGCACTTGATCCATGAGTCTCGAAAAGGCGAAGGGGGCATTTTTAAGACCGAAGGGAAGAACCAAAGGCCGGAACGTGCCCAAAGGCGTCACGAAGGCAGCCAATTCACTCGCTCGCTCTGTTAGCGGCACTTGCCAGTACCCCCGCACTAAATCGAGCGTAGAGATAAACTTAGCTTTGCTCACCTTTTCAAGGCAGTCTTCTATGTGCGGTAAGGGGTACACTTTGGTAACAGTTACAGAGTTAAGCTTACGGTAATCGATACACGGCCGCGGTTCTTTACCGTTAGATTCTACAATTATCATTGGGGACATGAAGCTTCCTTCACCTCGTTCGGCCACTTTAAGCTCTAGCATTTGATCAACTGCCTCCCTCATCAATTTTTCATGGCGCGGTGAACATCTGTAAGCTTTACATCTCCTGTTGTGCAACGTTGGGTTGTTCGCTTCTGGTGTAAGCTCAATATCATGAGTCGTCAGAGTGGTACGACCGGGTACCTTTGAGAACGCGTGTCTGTGCTCAGCTATCAAATTTGTTAAATCGTCAAGCTGGCTTTCACTTAGAGCAGCACTGTCTGCTGTCAAATTAAGGATTTCATCCACAGAAAAACAAGTCATGTCACGGGGAATGTCAGGAAGTTCAGCTTCAACTTCTTCAGGTTGATTTAACACCAAATTCACAACCGGCACACGTTCTACATAGGGCTTCATGAGGTTGCTGTGATAGATACGTATTTCTTTCCTATGACCTGGCAGTTTAACAACGTAAGTTGTGTCTGAAAGTTTGTGTTGTATCGTACCGGGGCCTTCCCAGTGTACCTCCAACTTGTTAGCTTTAGAAGTACGCAACATGAGCACCTTCTGCCCTTCGTGAAACTGGCGCACACTGCTGTTTTTGTCGTAGCGTTTTTTTGCTTTTGTCTGAGCTTCAAGCATATTAGCTTCCACTAGAGCCTGCGTGTCGTATAGGCGCTGCAGTAGGTTGCAAACGTACTCGACCACAGTCGGGTCGCTACCCTTCTCTTCCCAGTTTTCACGAACTAGCCTAAGCGGGGAGCGCAGCGCCCTCCCGTACACGAGCTCCGCTGGGCTAAAACCTGTCGATTCATGTGCCACCGAACGTAAGGCAAAAAGCATAGCTGGTAACGCGGCGTCCCATTCTTTTTTTTTTCTCATAGCACAAAGCCCGCAATACCCGCTTCATTACAGAATGAACCCTCTCTACACTGTTGCTTTGCGGATGTTGAATAGAACTGTGGTGTATCTTGATACCGCACCTGTTAAGAAAGGTCGTTAACTCGCTCGTGAAGACACTGCCGAGATCCGACTGTATTTCACTCGGAAAACCCACGCGGGGAAATATCAAAAGGAGGGCATCTACTATTTCTGCTGATGCAAGACAGCGCAGCGGCATTGCCTCAGGAAATTTAGTTGCAGGGCACACCGTCGTTAAAAGATATTTATATCCCGACTTCGTCACTGGCAAGGGCCCCACAATGTCCACTGCGACTCGACGAAACGGCTCAGTAATAATAGGAACTGCAGTCATAGGGGCCTTGTGTTTCTCGTGTGGTCTCCCAGTTCGCTGACAAACGTCACAACTACGAACAAACTCCTCCACATCTTTAAAACAGCCTGGCCAGTAATACTCGCTTAGCAGCCTCGCTTTTGTCTTGGTAATTCCGAGATGACCAGACCAGCCTGCCCGATGGGAAAGTTCCAGTATGTTCTCGCGGTACTTTAGAGGGACCACGATTTGGTCAGCGCTTGCGCCTTTCTTGCCCCGAAAGTCGCGGTACAAAACGCCATTTCTTTCATGGAACGAGCCACTGCCTGCACCTTGCTTAGCGACGCTTTGACGGCATTTTGTCAAGGTTAAATCCGTTTTCTGTTCTTCGATCAACGTGGCTTTGTCGACGGTAGATAACGCCTGAAAATCGCAACTCGTGGGTGGAATGAAACACGGTGCCTGTTCGCCTTCCTCGTGGGCGGATTCATGCGTGTCTGAGCTTGCCTCATCTCCATTATCTGATTGACCCCGTTTTTGATCCTCGGCACTCACAACGCGTGACGACGGCTCTTGGTGAGCGGCAGTTTCTTTCGCCATCGACCTCGTGACAACCATTACAGGGTTCATATCAAGTGTTACGCCTGCATTCAGCAATTCGTTTGCCGTTCTGTTTGATAGCAAATATGGACACTGAGGCATTACGTTATCCGAGACAGCTGCTTCGGTCTTAATTTCACCGAACGCCCCTTTCAATGTTACGTTTGCTACTGGCAAGCTCAGGGTGCTTTCTTCCAAGGCTTGCCTTAAGCACACGTAATCACCTGTGAAGTCACCAGAATTTACTAGGGAAGAGTGCACCACGTCATACGTTGCACCTGTGTCGCGCAAGACCTTACATTCTCGGCCGTTAACTTCCATGTCATGTAGGTAAGGTTGCAGCAAATCTTCGCCCTGCCCCATAACGAACTGTATCGGCGATACATTTGGAACGCGACACGCCGCAGCTACGTGTCCTGGTTTCTGGCACTTGAAGCACACGATAGGCTTCCGCGCCTCAAAAGATTGGTTTAACTGTGAATCCAAAGATTCCTGCTTTGTGGTATTGTTATCTTTCTTCTCAGATTTTCTGAATTCCTTCTGCTCTGCTGTAGAGCCTCGTGCGCCTCGCATGTTTCTATCTGCGTCAAAAGAACGGCGTTTTGCGCAGTAGTCATCTGCATACTCTGCTGCCTTGCGGGCCGTCCTCACATCTGGCTTATCGAGAATCCATTCCCTCAGTTTTTCAGGAAGCGTCGAGCAAAATTGCTCTAGGCAGATTTCCTCAAACATTTTTGCCTTGTCCTCGAACGCGTCAGCACCTTTTAGCCAATTTTCTTGGAAGCTTGCTAGCCTGTACGCGAAATCGGTTAAGAAGCCGAACTTTCGTTCGGCTTCTTAACCGATTTCCTAAACTTAAGTCGGAAAGCTTCAGGCGACAACTTGTACTTTGCTAACAAGGCCCTTTTTACGTCCTGGTAACATTCCGCTTCTTCGGCATTTAACCTAGCTAGAATTTCTGCGGCTTCCGCCGGCAACAAACTCAGAAGTCTTTGAGGCCAGGACGTCAGCTCAAAGCCCATTCTTGTGCAAGTGCGCTCAAAGTTTGTCAAAAAGAGCCCCAATTCACTACCAATAACAAAAGGCTGAAGAAAACCTCTCATGTCATAATTGACGGCTCTCGGCTCTGCCTCAGTGGTCAGAGACCGCTTTAGCTGCTCCAATTGGTATTGTTTTAGTTCCTCCTCTCTTTCTCTCACTTTGCGTTTCCTCTGCACTTCATCAACTGCTTCAGCAATTTCGTCGGCACTCGCCCCACAGGCTGAAATTTTGCCCACAATTTCGGGTTTCCGAATAGCTTTGCTAAGCTCTAAGCCGAGCTCGTCTGCTACGGCCAACAAATCTACCTTTAGCAAGCTATTCAAATCCATGTTCACTACCGAAACTGTGACAAAAGTCCTCTAAGCCGCCTTTCCTATTTCCCTGACTGGAAATTATAACACTCGGTGTACCAGAGTACAAAGCCAAAGCCTCACCGACTGCTGCCGCAGCGCTCCCGGGGGTCCGCCATTTCACCGCTGCCACCAGCTGTTACGTTTGGCCGAGTTCGGTTCCAAGCCGGGAGAAGAAGAGGCCGGGAGAAGGAAGAACGTAGTTTTAATGCGGCATGCTTGCCGAAAGAAGGTGTACAAAAGAAGCCGCCAACGGCGTGATCCGCAGTCCTTTATAAAGGAACGCCGTGATCAAAGGGCGAGGGAAAACATCAGCGCACATGCGCGAAACAGATTATCGTCCGAAACAGATGAGCCAGACTTGGGCGCCGGCTGATAAGCGGTGCGCAACGCAACAACGCTCCCTTTGGGACCGGGGCTACACGGGCTCGAATCCTACCTCGGCAGGAAAGTTTATCTTCTTTCTTGGTAGTTTCTTGATACGCACCACAAATTACAGCTGACTTAAACAGCTGCGCTGTTAATAAATAGCGGACGAGTTCAACGTCCGGCGAAATCGGCGAGGCTTACTCGCTAGGCGAGAGTAGCGAAAATCGCACTTAAGGTTGCCAATGGCTGTACTTTTCGGCACTCATGTGTTGATGAAAGTTTGCCTTAAGTACAAGATTTGTCTATGAAACGCGTTAAGCGGCGATCTGCTACTTAAGTCATAAGTTAAGGGTAAGTTGCGTTTGTGAATACGGGCCAAATTTGGGCCGATTCAAGACCACGCGAAGCGTGGCCATTGACACTTTCTGCGCAAAAGCCATTCCCATTGCTCCCGTCACAGCTCTTTGCTGTCCCAGATGTGGCCAAGGTGTCATCGTCATGCCGACGTCTATGGGTTATGATTTGTCATCGTGTCGTCGTCATAGTCGTCATGCTGTAAGGTGCAGTTTTTAAATGACAAAGTGTGGGCGTTTATTACGCACATCTTCCTCATCTGTATATTGTTGTTGTTGTTACCTCAAAACATGGCTCGTACCCACAGGGGGGGATTGGCCACATTAGATTGTTTGAAATGTGCGTCTAACAAAATACCAAATGGGGGTAAAGGCAAACATTTAACACAAAGCAATAGTCAACTCAATGCCAACAGAAATTTTAGAGGGCATATTCATTAGGGGAAAAAAATAAAGTGAAGTGTCCCACGGTCGGTACCCTAGCAGTGAAGCCTTCCTGACGCTTCAATAAACTTGTGGATAGCAGATATCATTGACCCATGGCATGTGCCTAATTGACACGCACCAAAGGACAAAATGTTTGGTGTAGTAAGCGCTAAACCCAGCTTAATTACTTGTAGGAAATACGAGGAACATTCTGCGGAGGGAGGAGAAGCGGCCGCAAGATAGAAAGAAATGGTCCATAGTTTCTGGTTCATTACAAAAAGGACACAGCTTAGTTGTGGATAAACCAGATCTATGAAGGTAAAAATTTAGGCGGGGAACTCTGCAACGGAAGCTTGATAATGTCACCTCGCATTGTCGTGAAAGGCATTCGCTCGTGTTCCAGCGGAAATTTAGATGTCGAAAATCCTCTGCGGAAAGTAGGGACAATTTATTACAATTCAGATATAAAAAGCGTTTAAATCTAACTCCTGTTATAAAAGCAAAATAAGGAAGAATATTTAAGACAGGACCATTTAGTGACGATGATGCGAGCGAGTCAGCTGATTCATTTAAAGAAATTCCACTGTGACCGGGGACCCAGACAAAGCGGACTTCAGACAAATTGTCTGGAGCAAGAGTCGAAAATATACGCAGTAGGTGTGACCGATTTGTAAAAGTTAAATGAGTACAAACCGACAGCGCATCGGTAGCAATTATTACTTTCAATTTCTGGAGACCCAATTTTCTAATGGCTAGAATGATGGCCAGAAATTCTGCAAGAAATATTGTGGTGTAATCTGCTAGACGGAGTGTAAAAGACCAGTTAAGCTGATTTGAAAAGATGCCCACTCCGACCTTCTCTGCATTTTGTGTAGCGTCCGTAGAAATAACCAAGTGAGACTGAAATTGACTAAGAGGATCTTGAAGGAGACCTTCAAGTATGCGTGGCCGAAGAAGTTTTGCGTGCTTTGGAAAAATATCACAAAAAGTAAAGTTCACCTTTAACGAATCAGTTTTTGGAGAAATCAGGCACGGTAGGCGAACATGAAGTTTTGATAACAGCATCTGAACAAAAACAACTTGAGGTTGTCGATAACGCCGCCAATGTGTTCTGAAAAAATGAATCGGGAGAATTGATGAAAACCGGTTGCAAACGAGATAGGGATGCATCATAAAGCTGTAGAAAAGTCACGACAATAAGTTGCTTAAATCTGGACTCAAGCGGGAAAATTCCAGCCTCCAGATAAAGCACATCGTTAGTCACAAAACGTGGCAACCCAAGACAAAGACGTAGCGCTCGCCTTTCTAGCAGTATTAAAGGTCTTAGCTTGTATGCTGCACATCCAGAAAAAAGAACACAGCCAAATTCGAGAACAGGGCGGAGGTAGAGTTTGTAAATCATCAATAACGTAGCCGCACGCATACCCGTCTTTACTAAAACGGCGCAACAATCGCATTGAACGTTCTCCTTTCCTAGCATTTGTTTCGATTTGCTGCTGCCAGTTTAGTGTACCATCATAGGTTATCCCCAAGTACTTCACAGCTGCAACTTGCGGTATCAGCTCATTTCAATAATGAAAAGAAATGATTGCGGGATTTGATAATGGAAATACAAGTAACGCGCATTTCTTAACGTTAAGGTAAAATGACAGTCCGTCCAGCCAGACCTCGAGTGCCGACAAATTTGGTGCAACGTATTGACATCCCGTGATGAGGAGAAAAATGCAATGTCATCAGTATAGAGATACAGTTGCACATCCTGATGTATTGGGACAGAAGATAACAAAATAGTAAACAAAAGCGGAGAGAGAACTGATGCCTACTAAGCCGCGGAACGCTTTTGGAAGAACAAGTTCTGAAACAGGGCGCTGCCAGCCTCCGCGGAGCTGCAGGGCCTCACTCCTCGATCGCTGACATGTCCGAGAGGAGATTGGTCACATTTTAACTGACTGTAATAATTTGTTCCTTCTAAAGGTTGCTTCTTTTTTCTTTCCTTTCCAGGGACCGTGAATGCCGGACTGTGGTCTCGGCCGAGCTCGCCCTGGTCGGCTAGCCGTCCCACTGAGTCGGTGCCTCTGGAGTGTTTCCTTCGGAACGGAGTGAATACTTTGCCCGTGGCGCTCGTTCCCACGGATGGTGGATCCATTCGATTGACTGAATCGGAAAGCTTCTAGGAGGAGCTGCGCGCCATATCGGAACATTTCATTAACATCTCGGAGGTGAGGCGGTTTGGCAAGACAGGCATTCTGTGTAAGTCGTCTAACGTCCAATGCCTCAATGACTTACTTAACTGCACCAGATTCGCTGACATCGCGGTTCGTGCTTTCGTGCCACCGCATCTGCTTGCGTGAAGGGCATTGTTCATGGGGTTCCCACTAATATCACTCCTGAGGCCTTCTTGAAGATGCTCTCTCCGGCTGGTGCTGTTTCTGCCTTCGTATGCAATAGATCAGTGGGTGATAACCACGTTCCAACTGAGAGCGTTATTGTCTCGTTCGCCGGTTTAACGCGCGTCCGAGGTGAAGGCATGGCCATATTTATTCCGTGTGGAGACGTTGACACCTAGACCCCTGCAGTGCCTAAACTGCTGGAGATATGTACACAGTGCGAATGCCTGCAGATCTTGTGTGACATGCTGCAGCTGTGGCGGCTCTCATTCTGCGTCAGCCTGTGACGTAGATGAGCCAAGGTGTTGCTTGTGCGATGGAGCACATAATGCTACGGATAATAACTGTCCTGCGCGAGGGCGTGAGATTCAGGTGCTTGAGATTGCAGAGAAACGCCACTACATGTTCTCGTGCGGAAGCAATAGCAGAAATTAAAGAGCGTGACGTTTAATACGCAGCCGCTGCATCCCCTCAGTCCACATCCCCAGAAGACACAGTTTCGGCCGCCGTAGCCGCAGCTATTGACAAGGCAATGCCAATAGTGATGGAGCGACTTTTCAACATGTTTGCCGAAGGTATTACTGAGATGCTGACTGCTAAATTAAACAGCCTCCTTCAATCGCACTGCACTGTTACTGCCGCCAATTCAACTACTATAGTTCTGCTCAATATTCAAAAGAAACAAACTTGGACAGACGGGCAGAGGTTGAGTCTGATACCTCCGTGGGTTCTCCGCTATCAACGACTGCGGTGCCCATGGGCACATTTGGACACATGAGGCTTGGGACCATCAGTAATAGACGTAAGAGTTCCCCACTGTCTCCCACTAATTATCCTAAATCTAAGGCGAAAAAAGGAAAAAAAAAACATTGAACACCACGAGCAGGATGCGTTGTGTTCTGCCGGGGAATCATCCAGTCTAGTATCACCATAGCATCAGTAAGAGTCCTTCAATCGAATTGCCGCTCTGTATCCTCCGGTTACGTTGACCTCCTTTATCTAGTTCATAATCTAATTCCAGATATTATTTTACTTCAAGAATCATGGCTTTCATCACATCAACGATTTACTATTAAAAATTTTAGAACATTTCGTTTAGATCGCCCTGGTAGAGGCGGTGGGCTACTAGCTTTAGTTTCATCAAAAGTGTACCACAAGGTAACTCTAACTTTTGAACATGTATGTTGAGACTGAAAATTTAGGATTATATTTTTTACTGCCTGGTTTCGCTGCGTTTACACTGGCTAATGTGTACTTCCCGACTGGAGTAAAGTGCACTGATCATCATCAGCAGCAGCAGCCTATATTTATGACCACTGCAGGATGAAGGCCTCTCCCTGCGACCTCCAATTACTCCTGTCTTGCGCTAGGTGATTCCAACATGCGCCCGCGAATTTCCTAACTTCATCACTCCACCTAGTTTTCTGCCGTCCTCGACTGCGCTTCCGTTCTCTTGGTATCCATTCTGTAACTCTAATAGTCCACCGGTTGTCCATCCTACGCATTACATGGCCTGCCCAGCTCCACTTTTTAGGGGCGAAGCTCCTTAGGGTGTGGGTCTGTCCCTCCTCTGTAGTATGTAGTAGTAGTAGTAGTAGTCGTCGTCGTAGTAGGTAGCCACGTATACTTTTATGAAAAAAGGAAATTCCGAAAGTTGCATCCGTAGCGCGCGGAATTGAACCAGGGACCCCTCGATTCCGAACGCGCGGCGCTCACCACTACGCCACGAAGCCCACATGGACACACGCACCACGATGACAATAAATACCCAACATTAACGAAAGACTGCGCGTTTCTAACTCGTTTTTGCTAGCGCGTTACGGCCCGTGTAAGAAGCTGGTGTAAGACGCTGTGGCCTCTCCGCCTTACCCCCGTATTCATAAACGCTGATGGCGTCGGCAAACGCGGTGCACGTTCCGGCATGTGTAAACGGCTGCGTAAGACGCTGTAGCCTCTCCCCCTTACTAGAGAGTACTGCACGTTTCTAACGCGTTTGTGCTAGCGTCCCCTTAAGCGGGAGATGGTGCAATTATAATGAAGGGCGCTGTTATAAAATAGGAATGACGTCACATATGGCGCGTGTCATTGGTGGAAGTCAATCGTTCGATTTAGTGCGGCGAGACTGGGCGAATTACACGGAAGATTCACGGTTTACCGATGATTCCCTCCGGAGCTTCGCCCACTCATCATCATTCACCCCGTGGATATGCGGTGTTTTTTTTTTTTCGCTTAAAGTCAACTAGAATATCGGCTATCGCTGTTTGTTCTCTGATCCACACCGCTCTCTTCCTGTCTCTTAACGTTAGGCCTAACATTTTTGTTCCATCGCTCTTTGTGCGGTCCTCGAGCTTCTTTGTTAACCTCCAAGCTCCTGCCCCATATGTCAGCACTGGTAGGATGCAATGATTGTACACTTTTCTTTTCAACGACCGTGGTAATCTCCCGGTCAGGATTTGGTAATGACGGCCCTATGCACTCCAGCCCAATTTTATTCTTCTATAAATTTATTTCTCATGATCAGTGTCCCCTGTGAGTAATTGACCTGATAAACGTGCAGGAGCCTTTAATTCCCATCATACATCTTGGGGAACGAAAACTGATGTTTGTGGAAAGAGGTTGTGGAATTGGGTCAATGGTAACACTTTTCAATGTCACAATTCCGGTCAAATTACTTTGCTACGTGGGTGATTCTCATCTGCATTAGACCTGACTTTCCCTTCCGCTCAGATGGCTATTTCATCATGGGACACCTTCGATAACGGAACAAGTAGCGATCATTTGCACATTACATTTGAAATTATGCTTTCACGTGAGGTTTCTATTGCGCGGCAAAAACGGCTCATTAATTATAAAACGTATAAGACAGCTATAAATGCAGGAGTATCATTGTTAACCCCTAGGGATGAACAGCGGAGGGCTGACTCGGTGGTATCGCTTTTACATTCTTCGATTCAGTCCGCTGAGTGTACGGTTATGTCTGGGAGCTCACCGTCAAACTCAGCTTGGTGGAATGATGCATGTACACGGGCCTATAGGCGAAGAAAAGCAGCGTGTTAAAGTCTCAAACATAATCATTCACCGAAAAATTGGCTTGACTATAAATTGTATGCAGCTGTATTTAAAATACCTGCGGCAAAAGCTAAAGAGGAACAAAAAAACGAACTGCATTCATCTTTATCAAAACCAGAAAGAATATCTGCACTTTTTAGGTTTCTACGGAGCAAAAAATCTGCATATTATCATCATCCTTCTCACACTTTTGCCTATCCTCTTCTTCGCTTGTATATGTGATCATCATCATCGCGTATGTGCTGTGCTGATTCGCTGACGAGCTCTCGGACCTAATAAACGTCGTCCTAACTAAGACGCCATAAAAGAATTATCTTTTCTTTCTTAGTTTAGACGTGCTCCTTCCCTTTCGACATTTTTGTCGCTAACCTGACTCAGAGACGGAGAAGGTTTAGCAAAACATTTTTCTTGAGTGAGTTTGTCCTTACACGGGAGTGAGTTAGTGAGTGAAAACTTTATTAGAAATTTCCGGAGATTTGGGCGCGGTGGGGCCACAAGCACCCCAGCCCAGGTGACGGCCTCGAGCCCTTGGATACGGGCGGCTTCCTCGGCGTGCCGGACGGCCACATTTGATCGGCGAGGCTCGTGGATGAGCAGGGCTTCCTGCCGTCGCGCCCTCCGATTCGAGACTGCCATGTCTACCCCGTTGGCCGGGGACTGTCTGCTGCTCGGTGCATTCCTACAGCGTGTGCTGGAGCGTTGGTCTGGCTCCGCACGCTTTAGACTCATCGGATGAATGAAAGTCCGGGAGGCAAAGAATCGCCGGGTTCGTATACGTGTTTGTCTGCAGTTACCTCCAGGCAACCGCCTGTTCCTTGTTTAGTTTGGTGGTGAGTATTGGCATCTGTTCAATCTGTAGTGTTTGCATGATTTCTCTGAAAGTGGTCATGGGATCCCCCCACGTCCACTCCCGCATCGCTCTCGCGGTGGGCGAGAAGTCGGGATTAAAGCCCCTTCATAATTTTAAAGTACCGCCACTCTTTGTACTCTGCCGCCGGCGCGCGACCTCCTCGCCTCCTCCTCGCCCCTAGCGAGTCCCCTCCGCGGCAGACGGTCTTGCGCCCGTTTACCTGCACGATGATTGGTCTCCTTGCCGTTGCCTTTGGGAACGAGCGGAGCTTGCGTTTTGCTTGTGTTTTTCTTTTTCATTCGCGCCATTTTGCGCCTTAGCTCGGTTGGCTGAGCTCGGCGTCGCACACTAACATTGCAAGCAGTTTCGTGCACTGTCTGCTAGTGCTATGCCGTGCTGCTGCGCATATAACTGCAGCAAGAAGCGTGATGATGATTATGCAGTTTTTACGATACCGCAAAGAAAGCGTGATGGCTTGCGCAAGAAGCAGTGGCTGCACAACATTGGTTGAAAGAAATTTCTTCCGACAAAGAACAGTATCGTTCGCGAGGTAAGGCGCCTTTCTTATTGCTCATAGCAAAGCATCCCCTAATGCTGCTTTTTTTTCATTCTTCTGGCCTGCTCATTAGCGTTTTTGTTGCGGCAATTTGTACGTTGCATAAAAATGGGGTTCTCTTCAGAATGCTGAATATTCTGCTGGGACTCCATCACCTCGCACGTCGTTAACTGCTATTCAATCGGAAATGCAGCATTATAGATTCTGCTTTCCACTGAACAAATATACCCGAAAATACAGCCTCTCGATCGCACTTCTCGTGATTGTTAGGATCCGTTGACTGTTTTACTGAAAATCGGAATAGCAGCTTGTGGAGGAGCTATTTACAGCTTCGATGTGTGTCAGTCACATAAATACAATGAATGCAGGGCCTGAAAAAAATAGTGGGTAGTATACCCGTGGTATTGCAGGTAATGAGCGCCAGCTAGTCCACATTTTAAGGCAAGACCCTCAGTTGGATATGTTTCAAGGTGAGCGTTTGAGGTACAGAAAGTAACGTGACCTAATGAAGGCCAGAAGCGAGCCAAATCATGTCCAGCCGTGTGACTGATTAATGATTGGATTAAGGTGGTTTAAAGTCCATTAAGGTGGATTAAGGTTACATAAGGAGGGCTAAGGTCGATTAAGGAGGGTTAAGCTGTATTAGGGTGGTTTAGGGTGGATCAAGATGTAATAAGCAGGATTACGGTGGATTAACGTCGACTAACGTGCATGAAGGAGGATTAAGATGGATTTATTTATTTATTTATTTATTTATTTATTTATTTATTTATTTATTTATTTATTTATTTATTTAACATACTCTCAATGCCTGGTGGCGTTACAGAGAGGAGTGGTGAATCATTATATAATGTTAAAAACAGCAGTTTGAAAGGATGAATGAACCGGATTGCTGGCGACCAAGGCGGGGAGGTGGTTCCATTCGGATGCTGTCTTGGGCACGAAGGAATTGAAGAAAAGGTTTGTGCGGCAAGTTGGTACTTGTACCTTGACGTTGTGGTCGATTCGCGATGAAATATAACGGGGTGATATAAAAAGGTCATTTTTTTTTTATTTCTGGGTTAGTATAGTACATTTTATGAAAGAGTGATAACCGGGCGAGTTTCCTTCTTGATGATAGGTCTGGCAGATGAAGGCTAGTTTTGATGGCAGATACACTGGCACTGCGGGAATAATTGCATACAATGAAACGTGCAGAGCGGTTCTGAATGGCTTCAAGTAAGTATGTTAGCTATGCTGTAGATGGATCCCAAATTGATGAAGCATACTCTAGTTTAGATCTTACTAGCGTTTTATATAATGTAAGTTTGAGGGAAGAGGGCGCGCGAGAAAAATTGCGACGTAAAAAACCTAGTGTTCGATTGGCGGAGTTTGTCACGTATTCAATGTGAGTTTGCCATGACAGGTTGTTAGTAATGTGAACACCTAAATATTTATAGGAAGTGACAGAGGACAGAATAGTGTTGTTAATTTTGTATGAGGATGTAGAAACAGCACTACCACGAGAAAATTTCATCATTTTACATTTTTTACGTTTAATTTCATTAACCACTGGTTACACCACGAAGAAATGGTGTTAAGGTCAGATTGAAGTAAAAATGAATCATCTGGGTTAGTTATTTCACGATAAATAACACAATCGTCAGCATAAAGACGAATGTTAGACGTCAATTCCTCCGGCAAATCGTTAATGTAAATAAGAAATAAAAGAGGCCCAAGGACTGAGCCTTGGGGCACACCAGAAGTTACAAAACAGGTTGGTGAAACGGAATTGTTAGCAGATACGAACTGAGTTCGTTTGTCGAGAAAGCATTCAATCCACTTAAGTAAATAGGGGTCAATGTTAAGTCAGAAGAAGGAGACGATGACATACTGTGTCAAAGGCTTTTTCAAAGTCTAAAAAGATACAATCAATGAAAGAACCTCGGTCTAGAGATGAGAACAGGTCATTAGTAAACATAACTAGTTGTGTCTCACATGAAAATTTTTTTCGGAAACCATGCTGATATTTACTAAAGAAGTTGTTAGATTCAAGAAATAGCACGAGATTAGAGAAAATGATGTGTTCCAGAAGTTTTCCTGGAATGCTGGTTAACGAAATGGGTCTGTAGTTGATAGCGCATGAAGGATTACCTTGTTTTGGAATTGGCACCACCTTCCCCGCCTTCCAGTCGTTTGGCAGCACACCGCATTCTAAGGACTGCTCAAAAAGTTTAGATAAAATGATAGATGAATGGGTCACAGTGCATTTCAAAAACTGAGCAGTTATTTCATCAGGGCCGGGTGCAGATACCTTTAGATTCTCGATGAGGTTTGTTATTCCAACCCAGTCAATGATTATGGGATCCATCATGGGAAACAAGAGGTTATTAGATACGGGTGATAAAAAAGACTGATCATCAGAAAATGAACATTTAAATACGTTATGCAGAGCAACACAGCACATATCAGATGGCATGACATTCCCCGTCTCATCAAATAGTTGGATATCTTGTTTCGGTTTGCCGTTAACCATTTCCCAAAATTTACGCGGTTTATTTCGAAGCAGCGATGGAAGAGTGCTTGAAAAGAAATTCCGCTTGGCCGCTTCAAGTTCACGCTTGTAATCAGAGACGCAGTTTTGATAAGCTGTCCAGGGGTCATCTTTATCACTTGATACTGCTTTTCTGTAAATTCTTTTTTTTTTCTTGTTTCGTAGACGGCTGAGCAGCGGAGTGAACCAAGGAGAGCGAAACTTAGAATGAATTTTACGCAAAGGCACATATCTCTCGATAAGCGAAAGCATTTTTGTTTTATAAATTGCCCAGTTCTCTTCTACACTATTACACGTGTAGAAGCGCAGGAACGATTCGCAAAAAGATTGCATTTCGACTTTAATAGCGGCGCTATTCGCTCTAGCATAATCTCTTATGATTTTCCTGTGCTGTGGCGTTCGCTCGAAAGGAAAGTTGCAAAGAAAGTGAAGGATACAATGGTCGCTTAGCCCAGGCAAATATGTAAATGCTGAAAACACATCTGGTATTGAAGTAAGGACTAAATCTAGCACATTTGATGAGGTAGCAGAAACTCGCGTAGGTTTTTTAACTAATTGGGTTAAATTGAAATCATGACAGAGATTAACAAAATTAGAACTTTCATTAGTATGCGTACAAATAACGCCATTGTTGCTATCCCACAGAATATCTGGGAAATTAAAATCACCTGAAACTAGAAGGGGAGAATTTGGGTATCGAACTAGAATATTATTTAAAGTGTCATGCAAAGAATCACAGAACGTGGAACAAGACCGAGGTGCGCGGTAACAGGCACAAATAATTACTTCGTGATGTCCGAAACGAACGCATGCGCACACAATTTCTAGTGGAGATATGACTGGTATAACTTGACAGAAATGACGCGTTGATACTGCAATAAGCACACCACCGCCTGTTTTTCCGCTTCGATCAGATCTAAAGAATTTATAATCATTGTGGCAGTGTAAAATTTCATTATCAGTGATTTTACTTGAAAGCCAAGTTTCTGTCAGTACAACCACATCTGCAGCACAATCATCAACGATCGAAGATAAATCATCTCGTTTGTGAATGACACTTCTAATGTTTGTAAAGACAAAAGATATGTTGCCTACGGTAGACACGCCCTTCTTAGAAGACTTTTGCTATCTCTTTGGTGGATTATCCTGCCGTGACGTAGAAGCAATTGACGAAAGCGGAGAACGATCAGCAATCTGGGGAATTTCGTACACAGTATCGGTTTGCGAGGAGTACATGAAGCATTTTTTGTTTATGAACATCCTATTGTGTCGCAAGGAAAGCGGCTGTCCGCTTGCCTTGCCATACTCGGTAAGTTTCTTTCGGCAATTACGAGTTGCCTTGCAAGAGTCTGCAGAAATGCTTACACCTGTGCCTTTAAGCTTGCCCTTATTAGAAAATATAGCATCTTTTGTTTTAAAGCTCGTAAATTTTACAATTATTGGTCGACATTTAGTAGCTACGAAGGCTCCCAATCTATGGGCTCTAGATATACTGTCGGATGATAACTGCATACCTAAGCTACTACATAAAAGAGCTTTAACTTTTTCTTCCGATTGAGCCCAGGATTCACTTGACGAGTCAGCAAGACCATAAAAAATTAGGTTCTCCCTACGTGCGCGGTCTTCAAAATCGTCTAGCCTGCTCTGAAGCTCGGCACTTTCTCCGCGAACTGTGTCCGCAACTACTTGTTGCAGGCCATTAGTTTGGCACTCATCTAAATTATTTACACGGTCCTCTACGATGGAAAGTCTAGTGTTAATGTCAGACACAGTTTGTTCTAGGGCGATCTGACTTTTTTTGACGTCGTCAAGCATTATCCTTAGTTCATCATGACGCGAGTCAACATGTGCAACAATAATTTTAACAACTGCTAACTCTGGTGGTAAATTCAGGTCACCGGGTCCAGGGTTTTCTTCAATGTCCCCACACAATATTAGTAGTTTGATAACATTGAAACAATCAGAAGTAATCGTGTAAAGAACACTGGGGCATGGTAGGAGCAGCAGAAATGCATTATTCGATTTTTTACAATAATATGAAGGAGCTTCACCAACCTGCACCAAGAAAAGGAACGGGTTTATGGCCGGCTGCATCCCTGCTGCTCCAACATGCCCACTGGAAGGTCCAGCAAGCCGCTGGCGTTTTAAAGAGTCGGGTAGGGGTGATGGCACTGACGATAGTGAAGCATCGATATGAGCAGGCAGAACTCGTGCGTAGATGAACATTTGCGGTATCGCGCATCGAGCATTAGCCGACAAAACAGGACATTGGGTATCTGACAATGCATCAGATATGGATGACGCCCTTCCAGTTGCGTGAAGATCGTCCGGTGACGTAGTTGCGCAGTGCGGAGCCGAAAGCGCCATAGCGAGTCGGCTGGTCTGCGTCGGGCATTTGTCCGGGCAGCTGGTCCTTCCTGACGCAAGTGCAGCGAACTGCACCAAGAAAGGGGATTAAGGTCGGGATTAAGGTCGATTAAAGTGAAGGGGATTAAGGTCGATTAAAGTGAATTAAGGAGGATTAGGGTGGTTTAAGGTGGATCAAGATGTAATAAGCAGGATTAGGGTGGATTAACGTCGACTAACGTGCATGAAGGAGGATTAAGATGGATTAAGGTCGATTAAAGTGAATTAAGGAGGATTAGGGTGGATTATGGTCGAATAAGGTGGATTAAGGAGGATTAAGGTGTATTAAGGAGGATTTTATTTCTTTTTTTATTTATAAATACTGCGATCTTAAACAAGATCTTAGCAGCGTGGTACACGAATAATTTTACAAAACAAGATAAATACAAAATTTGGAACTGCACTCAAAAGTTTCTTCACGCAAGCGAGCAGAAGAAAAAAAAAGACGAAGAAAAATGAAAAACGTTACTTCAACAATTTTCCAATCATACAATGAAACAGTGCTATCACTAACATTCTCAGCAAGTGCAAACTGATTTTTATTAAAGATATGTCTCGAAAAGTGATAAGTCATGTGTTGCAGTTTTATCGGCCAGCTTATTCAAATCTACTATAGTTCTAGCAAAAAATGAATACTTGGAGCAGTTGACACGTGCTGTAAATGGAGTTACAGCTAGTGAGTGTTCCTGTCTCGTAGCGTAACCTGTTGTATTGGTGATAATGTGAGACGTGTCGATGTTGTAGTGACCATTTATTAGTTGGAAAAAGAATTTTAAATGACATACACGATTTCTATCACTTATAGAAGGCAAGCCGCTCCGAGATAAAAGGTTAGTAATATAACTACGCTCATATGTGTTGTAGATGAATCGGACTGCTTTTTTCTGTAAGCTTTCTAGCTTTCCAATATCGCTTTTATTGAATGGGTCCCATATAACTACAGCATATTCTAAAACGGGGCGGACGAGTGTTTGTATGCCAATAGACGTACTGTTCGTGTGGAGTATTTTAATACGCGTCTTTGAAAAAACAACTTACGGCGACAGTTTGCTATTACTGTATCAGGGTGCTTTGACCAGGAAAGATTCTTTGTTATGTACAAGCCAAGGTACTTATATTGCGTTACCTCTGACAAAAAGCGTTTTCTGTGCCATAGCGATATAGCAGTGGTTTTTTTTAAAGTTATCCGCATATATACTGTCTTTTCGAAATTATTGTACATTTGCCATTGTTTACACCACTCAGCTACCTTATTAAAGTCCCTGTTTAACCTGAGTTGATCTTCTTCCGTTGTTATTTCATTTTACAGAACGCAGTCGTCAGCATAAAACCTGATTTTAACAGAGAGGCTAATGACAATATCATTGATATATAACAAAAAGAAAAGGGGGCCAAGAACGGATCCCTGTAGGACGCCAGAATTGACAGCAACAATATCAGAGGTTGTTTTATTTACAGTAACAAACTGATGGCGGTTTGTAAGGTAGGCTTTAATCCGTGCTAATATTTTATCATTTTTAAACACAGCTCCTAGCTTATGAAGCAATTTAACATGAGACACCCTATCAAACGCCTTGCTGAAATACACGAATATAGCGTCTGTTTGTTTCCCTTTGTTTACAGTGCTAGCAAAGTCATGTATGATTTCAACTATAGTTGAGTAGTCTTCGAAAGGCCACTTCTAAAATCATGCTGCATGTTTGTAAAAACGTTATGTTCGTCTAGAAAACCAGTTATATCTTTGTGAATTATATGTTCTAAGAGCTTACAAGATGTTGAAGTTCGTGAAATCGGTCTGTAATTTTTGATGCAAGATTTATCCCCTGATTTCTGTAAAGGTTTTATTCTAGCAATTTTCCAGTCTTCCGGTAATGATCCTTCGTTGATTGACCTCGCAAATAGAATGTACAGGTATTTTGCACACCATTCAGCATAACGCTTTGGAAAACAGTTCGGAATATCATCTAGTCCTGGAGATTTTTTAATGTCAAGCTTTAACAATAAATTTAGAATGCCCTGTTCCGAAACAACAATTTCGGGAAGGGAAGGCAGTTCAGCAGAAAAGCATGGTAAAAAGCCATCATCACCTGTGAATGCACTCTTAAAATGGTTATTGAAAGCAGAGCACACTGTTTTCTCATCTCGCATACTTTTACCATTTATAAAAAAGGTGTCGGAAGACGAAGAGGCCGGCGTCACAACCCCCCAGAACTTCTCGGGAGATAATCTGATGAAGTCTGGGAGTAATGTGCTGTGCCTTTATCATTGACAATCTTTTCGTGGCACGTTAAAGAACCCCAAGCGGTCAAAATTAATCCGGTGCCCTCCACTACGGCGTGCCTCATAATCAGAACTGGTTTTGGCACCTAAAACCCCAGAAAGAAGACGAAAAACAATCTTTTCGTGAAGTTTTTCGGACAAGTTATCAATGTCGGCTTTCAGTTCTTCGCTGTCCTTCATTTTGGTGCGTTTCCTTTTTAATTGCTTAATTGTCCGACTCATCTGTATCCTCTCCCGCGTAATCCATGGATTATGGCGCTTGGACGTCTTCACTATTTAAGGAACGAAACGTTCCACACAATAAAAATGAGGCCTTTGAAAAAAATCCAGAGGTCGTTTACGCTACAAGCAAGGCCTTGAAAGAGATCGTAGTTAAAAGCTAGCACATCTATTATGCCGTCATCCTGTGCTCTTGAAAAATTTGGAAAATATTGAATCTTATTGGTTCGATTGATTAAAGCACTTTTCAACGTCAGGACAGCTGCTTTGTGATCAGAAATACCAGATGTTACTTTACATGAGATGCTGTGTTTTATGGCGCCACTTACAAAAAACAAATCAAAAATGGACCTTGAATCATTTTGAAGTTTTGTGCAATCCTTCACAATTGGTCGTAGATCAAAGGTACAAGCTATATCAGTCATAACACTTTCCGCACTCTGAATTGAATTTATATTTGGCAGGTTGAAATCTCCGGTTAATATTAATTTATCTTCTCGCGTTACATATGAATGCATGTAAGTTGACAAGCGCTCCGAGTTATCAACAGTGGAGTTAGGAGGTCTGTACAAAGCTGCAAGGATATATCTAAAATTATTCAGGTATAATTTACAAAATATGCTTTCTACATCGGGAACATCAGGCATTGTCTGCAGCATAATGGAAGATTTATACAGTACAGCAATACCTCCCCCTCTTCTATCCCGGTCCCTACGTAACACTTTATAATTCTTTGGTACGAATTAACTGCAAAAATATACCATCGCTTAACCAAGTTTCGGTTAGTATGGCCACGTCGGGGTCTAGCCAAAAAAGCATGCTTTCAAGCTGGACAGCCTTATTCACGACACTGCGGCAATTCATGTTAAGAATTGTGAAGGGCCTACTGCTTATCTTGTGAATTCATTTCTTTTTAGTAAGTTTAAAGCGCTTATCTTTAGCTTCGTCCCATCCAAACATTACGCCGTCCACGCTTAACTTATCAAAGAACAACTTCACCTTAGCATTATTTTCTTTTTCCTATTTCGCACTTATAGCCATAATTTTTTTCTTATTTGACGCACTCTGAATGAAAAGTCTTCTGTTACGGAAAGGTTTGTTCCTTTTAACTTTGAACAAGATCTGAGAATGGTTAGTTTCTCACGATAATCCAAGAATTTAATTATCACTGGGCGGCCTTTTCCGCTCTTTTTGCCTAGTCTGTGACACTTCATGCCACTAACACTGAGTCCCAGCTTAGCCTTGAAAAGATCGTTTTGCAGTATTTTTGTTAGGCGATCCGATGTTTCATTGTCATCTTCCTGTATCCTGTAAACGATCAGGTTGTTGCGTCTACCTCTATTTTCTTGGTCATCTAACTTATTCTGTAAATATCACAACTGTGTTTGCAAAGTAGCGACAGATGACGTCACATTTTTTAATCCTTGTTCAAAAGATTGCAGAAGAGACGAGTTAGCCTCTAAACCGCTTAGTCTTTCCTTCATATCTGTTATATCTAATTCCATTTTATTTTGATTCTATAATAAGCTATTCATGGTGACCATCATGTTATTCTGCCCATCAAGTAGCTTCATCAAAAGTTCCTTCTCAGATGGACCTGGGTTTGCCTCAATATCGCCACATGATAAATGATTCAACACAAAAGGAAGCATATCATACAACAGCAGTGGGCACGGCAGCAGCATCAGGAAACGGTTGTCACTACGATAGCACTTCGTAGGCAAGTAAGAACTAACCTGCACCAAGAAGCAGAACGGGTTTTGAAGCATCGTTCCCGAAGCGCTGCTGCCAAGCCCACAGGAGGTAACTTGCAGTGGGACTCGTTTTAAAGCCACTGGAAGTCCCACGTGATCAGACGTCACAGAAGAAGGCGCAAGCGCAGATGTCAGGATGAAAGACCTGATGTTCTCGCTGATCTCGCACATGTCACTATCCACTGATCGTTGTCACCAAGATTGTGGTATTGAAATCCGTCAGATGCACAAGCACGGTGCGTTGACCATACTATGACCAGGGCAGCGAGAACCTGCACCCAGAAGCAGAACGGGTTTTGAAGCATCGTTCCCGAAGCGCTGCTGCCAAGCCCACATGCGGTAACTTGCAGTGCGAGTCGTTTTAAAGCCGCTGGAAGTCCCACGTGATGAGACGTCACAGAAGAAGGCGCAAGCGCAGATGTCAGGATGAAAGGCCTGATGTTCTCGCTGATCTCGCACATGTCACTATCCACTGATACCCCGATGACGTTGTCCGGTGACCATACTGTGACCAGGGCAGCGAGAACCTGCACCCAGAAGCAGAACGGGTTTTGAAGCATCGTTCCCGAAGCGCTGCTGCCAAGCCCACAGGAGGTAACTTGCAGTGCGAGTCGTTTTAAAGCCGCTGGAAGTCCCACGTGATGAGACGTCACAGAAGAAGGCGCAAGCGCAGATGTCAGGATGAAAGGCCTGATGTTCTCGCTGATCTCGCACATGTCACTATCCACTGATACCCCGATGACGTTGTCCGGTGACCATACTGTGACCAGGGCAGCGAGAACCTGCACCCAGAAGCAGAATGAATTTTGAAGCATCGTTCCCGAAGCGCTGCTGCCAAGCCCACATGCGGTAACTTGCAGTGCGAGTCGTTTTAAAGCCGCTGGAAGTCCCACGTGATGAGACGTCACAGAAGAAGGCGCAAGCGCAGATGTCAGAATGAAAGGCCTGATGCTCTCGCTGATCTCGCACATGTCACTATCCACTGATACCCCGATGACGTTGTCCGGTGACCATACTGTGACCAGGGCAGCGAGAACCTGCACCCAGAAGCAGAACGGGTTTTGAAGCATCGTTCCCGAAGCGCAGCTGCCAAGCTCACCTTAGGGTGCATTGAAGTGGATTAAGGTCTGTTGAGGTGTATTAAGGAGGATTAGAGTGGATTAAGGTCAAATTAGCTGCATGAAGGTGGATTAGTGTGAATTGAGGTGAATTACAGTAAATTTTACAAGACTCGCATTCGCGTCTCAGGCGATAGCTAATGACAGCCGGTAATCTTTTTCAGTTCTTGAATTTGCTTTGAACTGGGCTGCCATGCACGCGTGAGTGGGTAACGATTATTATTTGGTTTTTTCACGGTACAGGCGATGTGCAGGAGGCGATCGCGCACCCTTGCTGTTGACTTCTAGGCGCAGGCCGGGAATCTTCGCTTTAATAGCGAATGCGTTACAATCACCTTTCTTCGGTTTTGTTCCGTGGGTAAACCTTTTCCATCCATGTAACACGAGCCGATTTCATTGATTACGCCGATTCAGCGCTTTGATTACGAAGTTTGAGCAATACATAATGATTATTGTTATGATGTAGCAATGCAGGGAATATTAGGTAGGCAAAATGTTTAGCACTGCAGCGTATTAGCCACTTGTACTTGTATAAAGGACGTTTTATTCATCCTGCCTGAGTGATTAACTCTTCGATAAATGTTCCAGCTACATTACACTGAAGACTAATTTGAGCCGCGCACATTACAAGAACTTGGAAAAAAAAGCTGAAGCCCAATGCAGTTCAACAATTTTCGCCCACCGACCTCTCGTGAAGCACAGGAAGCCCCCTCGACAGCGGCACGAACCTCGAACTGACAGTAGTAAGTGATTGCTGCTGCTTGCTCCTTGTCCCGCCTTTAATAATTTCAGCAATAAGGATCTCGGTCGCTTAACGACGCAGCTAACCACACTATGATCCTTTACGCGGAGCCTGTCGCCACCGCATGCTTGCACGCAATCTACAATGCGTCGGCAATAGGGCCCCCCGCTAATGAAAACCACAATTTTAACTATCCTAGCTACTATATAATTTAACGGTATGTCGGTGTGAACTATCAAAATACCTTATCCAGACGCGTTTCTTCTGCGTAAAAATATAGAATGCCTTCTCCCATAGGTATACCGACTATTTTTTAAGCTTCATTGACACCGACGCCTAAAGAATAATCTGTAAATACCTTTCCTCAGCTTCTGTTATTAGTGGTTGCCAGCACCGCTTCATCGCACTGAAATTGCGGAATCGTCCTATTCAATGCAGAAACCGCAGCGCAAAAGGTACTTTGACATTCAGACAAACACATGGATGGACGATACACTCGCCAGTAATTCAATATAAGAAGGCGCGCTGAATATAATACCTGCGGTGCACATGCGCGCACATGCAAGAAAAAACTGCCAAACAGAGAGCAATTTGCCACAAGCAATACTAGATCAGATGCACAAAGTAAAGCAGCGTATCGTGTGGCAGAAAAATAACTGGTGTATAAAACTCGCCTCAAAGCTCCGTTTACATCAATAAGTGTGTGTCGTTCATACGGCTTTAAGATGAAACCAACCTCCTCATAAACGTTGCCTTCAGCATTCTCCATGCTGTTATCACCATTTTTCAAAATTTTCTACGCCACTGGGGCGCGCAACTGGCCCAAAATCATGCGCCTCCATGGCGCAATATGATGATGATGATGATTTATTGGCATCCCCTTTGAAACGGGGCGGCGACAAATAGTCACCTAGTCTGCTTGATTTAATCAGGTATAGTATACATGTTCTTTATCTAGCATTTTTGTATACCTCTCATTATTATTCTTTTTCAAAAATTTACCTTGTACCGCTGCCTATTATTTTAAGAGAATCAGGTCGTCTCCATCTTTTCCCTGCTTTTTTCCACCGTAGATGATGATGATGATGATGATTTATTGGCATCCCCTTTGAAACGGGGTGGCGACAATTATTCCAATTATTCCACAACAGCAACAGCAAATTATTCCACAACAGCATGCCGTGCGCAGCGCGCGCAGCGGGCGGGCGAGGAGAATCGAGGAGGAAAGCGCGGCGGGGAGGAGAGTGTCGCTACTTTCAAATTATCAAGGGGCTTTAGTGGAATTGCCAGTGGGCGCTGCGGCTCGGCAAGTAAGTCCTCAAGACGCGGCGTGGGTGGCCGCGAGCGGAGGGTCCGTGTGGGCGGGAGTCCATACGAGGATTACGAGAACTTCAGCACAATAAAACACAAGGAGGACACAAAGAAACGACCAGGACGAACGGTGATATGAACTGCAGCGCAATAAAACACAGAGGTCACAAAGAAACGACCCGGACGAGCTCTGATATGAGCTGCAGCGCAATAAAACACAAAGAGGACACAAAAGAAACGACTAGGACGAGTGCTAGGACGAGCGCCCACGGACTCTTCGACGGCTGCATAATGTCGTCGTGTAGCATTTCGTCGACTTGTTGCCTTATGGCCTCGCGTTCGCGCGCCGAAACTCGGTAAGGGCTCTGACGGAGTGCGCGGACATTTTCGTCGGTTATGATGCGGTGCTTGGCGACAGCGGTTTGTCGAACTTTTGACGACGACGAGAAGCAGTCCTTGTATTGCAGGAGCAGAGCTTTTAGTTGTTCTTTCTTATGCCTGGGAAGGTTCAGATTGACATTGAAAGTTGGTTCAGGTATTATAGTCGTCGTTGCAGGTGCACTGGAATCCGTGAAGGATTTTTCACGGATCGCTGAGCCACTGACCTATCTCACCAAGGCCGACGTCGAGTTCAAGTGGGAGACGCCGCAACTCAAAGCATTTGAAGAACTGAAGCGACGCCTGCAATCGCCGCCAATACTTGCGCATTTCGACGAAAACGCCGATACCGAAGTCCACACAGACGCAAGCAGCGTAGGACTCGGCGCCGTGCTTGTGCAGAGGACTGACGGAGTAGAAAGGGTTGTAAGTTACGCTAGCCGGTCTCTATCGAAGGCGGAAGCAAATTATTCCACAACAGAAAAGGAGTGCGTCGCCATAATATGGGCCACATCAAAGTTTCGCCCCTACCTCTATGGCAGGCCCTTTAAAGTTGTGAGCGACCACCACGCCTTGTGTTGGCTAGCTAACTTGAAGGGTCCTTCAGGTCCGCTCGCACGATGGAGTCTGAGACTTCAAGCATTCGACATCACCGTCGTTTACAAGTCCGGGCGAAAGCACTCTGACGCCGACTGCTTGTCTCGCGCCCCCGTCGAACCGCCGCCACAGGACGACCAGGATGACGACACTTTCTTGGGACCCATCAGTGCCGACGAATTCGCCGAACAGTGAGCCGACCCGGAACTAAGGAGCCTTGTAGACTACCTGGAAGGCAAGACCGTCATTGTGCCGAAGGTGTTCAGGCGATGGGACCCATCAGTGCCGACGAATTCGCCGCACAACAGTGAGCCGACCCGGAACTAAGGAGCCTTGTAGACTACCTGGAAGGCAAGACCGTCATTGTGCCGAAGGTGTTCAAGCGAGGATTGGCGTCGTTTTTCTTGCAAAATGCGTTCTTCTAAAGAAGAACTCCTCGCCTCTCCGAGCCAACTACCTCCTCGTGGTACCCTCAGCATTGCGTCCAGAGGTTCTGCAAGCTCTCCATGACGACCCAAGGGCTGGACACCTCGGTTTTTCCCGCACGCTCGCGAGGATACAAGAAAAATACTACTGGCCTCGCCTCTCTGCCAACGTCGCCCATTACGTAAGGACATGCCGAGACTGTCAGCGACGCAAAACACCGCCGACAAGGCCAGCCGGACTTCTACAGCCGATCGAGCCACCTCGCCGACCGTTCCAGCAGATCGGGATGGACCTACTGGGGCCTTTTCCGACGTCGACGTCCGGGAATAAATGGATCGTCGTAGCTACGGACTACCTCACCCGCTACGCCAAAACAAAAGCATTGCCCAAAGGCAGTGTCGCCGAGGTAGCCCGATTCTTCGTTGAGAACATCCTCCTGCGTCAGGGTGCCCCAGAAGTCCTCATCACCGACAGAGGTACGGCCTTCACGGCTGAACTAACTCAAGCCATCCTGCGCTACAGCCAGACAAGCCATCGCCGGACCACCGCCTACCACCCGCAGACGAATGGCCTCACCGAGCGCCTGAATAAGACCATCGCCAACATGTTGGCAATGAACGTCGACGTCGAACACAAGACGTGGGATGCCATCCTTCCGTACGTGACCTTCGCATACAACACGGCCATGCAAGAAACGACGCACATGGCGCCGTTCAAACTGGTCTACGGAAGGAAACCGGCAACGACGCTTGACGCCATGCTACCGGATGTCTCCGACGAAGAAAATCTCGACGTCGCCACCTATTTGCAGCGTGCCGAAGAAGGTCGACAGCTCGCCCACCTGCGCATCAAGAACCAGCAGAGAACCGACAGCCGACACTACAATCTTCGACGACGCTATGTCGAGTACCAGCCCGGAGACCGTGTTTGGGTCTGGACTCCGATACGCCGACGAGGACTTAGCGAGAAACTCTTACGTCGCTATTTCGGACCATATAAGATCATGCGACGTATTGGCGCACTGGACTATAGGGTCGTGCCAGACGGCATTTCGCAATCACAGCGGCGCCGCGCACGACCCGAAGTCATCGACGTGGTGCGTCTTAAGCCTTTCTACGCCCGAACTTAGGTACTTTGTTACTTTATTTTTTTTATTACGCGTGGTTTTGTTTTCGCTTTCACATTTGTTTGTAGCATCGGGACTATGCTTCTTAAGGGGAGGGTATTGACACGTATACATGTTTATCGTTCACCAGTGGCCGCTTTCCACCGGCTAACAAATGTTAAACGTTATCGCTCAGCGCAGGACGCGCTTGTATCGGAAGGATCTAGAACGTTATCGATGCTTCTTTCCGTTGCCTGTTTTCACCGACGCTTATGTTTTCTGATTGTATGACCGACGCGAATTGTCTAGAACTTTCTGGAAGACACGCGGGCATCAGGGATTAATCTAGAACCTTCGATGACTCAGGTATAAAAGCCGACGCGTTTCGCCGCTGATCAGATTTCGACGACCGCCGACTGTGTTCGCCGCTATCGTTGTGCTTCGAGTGTAGCTTGTTTTTGTGGGCACAGGTTCGCCCAATAAAGAATTAGTTTCGTCATACACACTTTTACGACTGTTTACTTCAGCGTGACTACTACGTGACAATATGAACTGAAGCGCAATAAAACACAAGGAGTACACAAGAACACGACCAGGACGAGCGCTGATATGAACTGCAGCACAATAAAACACACGGAGGCAAAAAAACAACCAGGAGGAGCACTGATATGAACTGCAGCGCAATAAAACACAAGGGGTACACAATAACATGACCAGGACGAACGCTGATATGAACAGCAGCACAATAAAACACAAGGAGGACACAAAGAAATCACCAGGATGAGCCGCTGATATGAACTGCACCGCGCAATAAAACACAAGGAGTACGCAAGAACACGACCAGGACGAGCACTGATATGAACTGTAGCACAATAAAACACAAGGAAGACACAAAGAAAAGACCAGGACGAGCGCCGATATGAACTGCAGCGCAATAAAAGACAAGAAGTACACAATAACACGACCAGGACCAGCACTGATATGAACTGCAGCGCAAAAAACACGAGACAAAGAAACGACCAGGACTAGCGCTGATAAGAACTGCAGTGCCATAAAACACAAAGAGGACACAACGACCAGGGCGAGCGCTGATATGAACTGCAGCGCAATAAAACACAAAGAAGACACAAAGAAACAACCAGGACGATCGCTGATATGAACTGCAGCGCAATAAAACCCAAGGAGTACACAAGAACACGACCAGGACGAGCGCTGATATGAACTGCAGCACAATAAAACACAAGGAGGACACAAAGAAACAACCAGGAGGAGCGCTGATATGAACTGCAGCGCAATAAAACACAAGGGGTACACAATAACATGACCAGGACGAATGCTGATATGAACAGCAGCACAATAAAACACAAGGAGGACACAAAAAAATCACCAGGATGAGCGCTGATATGAACTGCACCGCGCAATAAAACACAAGGAGTACGCAAGAACACGACCAGGACGAGCACTGATATGAACTGTAGCACAATAAAACACAAGGAAGACACAAAGAAGACACAAGGAAGACACATCGGCTCCGCCTTCAGCGAGGATAGGTGGGCTGCGCTTTTGGGCAGCTCCGAACTCAACGACCAAACCCTGGCCGTCCAGAGTGCCCGCGATCGGGCCGTCAAGCTCGGCTTGCCGGTCCCTACGTGGGACTAGCCGGGTGGCGCGGGGTGTCCCCTGCGTCTTCTCTGGACCTCAATAAAGTTATTTCACTCACTCACTCAAGACACAAAGAAAAGACCAGGACGAGCGTCGATATGAACTGCAGCGCAATAAAAGACAAGGAGTACACAAGAACACGACCAGGACGAGCACTGATATGAACTGCAGCGCAAAAAACACAAGGAGACAAAGAAACGACCAGGACGAGCACTGATAAGAACTGCAGTGCCATAAAACACAAAGAGGACACAACGACCAGGGCGAGCGCTGATATGAACTGCAGCGCAATAAAACACAAAGAGGACACAAAGAAACAACCAGGACGATCGCAGATATGAACTGCAGCGCAATAAAACACAAAGAGGACACAAAGAAACAACCAGGACGAGCGCTGATATGAGCTGCAGCGCAATAAAACACAAGGGGCACACAATAACAAGGCCAGGACGAACGCTGATATGAACTGCAGTGCCATAAAACACAAAGAGGACACAACGACCAGGGCGAGCACTGATATGAACTGCAGCACATTAAAACACAAGGAGGACACAAAGAAACGACCAGGACGAGCGCCGATATGAACTGCAGCGCAAAAAAACACAACGAGGACACAAAGAAAGGACCAGGGCGAGCGCTGATATGAACTGCAGTGCAATAAAACACAAGTAGTACACAAGAACACGACCAGGACGAGCGCTGATATGAACTGCAGCGCAAAAGACACAAGGACACAAAGAAACGACCAGAACGAGCGCTTATATGAACTGCAGCGCAATAAAACACAAGGAGGACGCAAAGAAACGACCAGGGCGAGTGCTGATATGAACTGCATCGCAATAAAACACGCGGACGACGCAAAGAAACGATCAGGAAGAGCACTGATATGAACTGCAGCGCAATAAAACACAAAGAGGACACAAAGAAACGACCAGGACGAGCGCTTATATAACTGCAGCGCAAAAGAACACGAGGACACAAAGAAACGACCAGGGCGAGCGCTGATATGAACTGCAGTGCAATAAAACACAAGGAGTACACAAGATCACGACCAGGACGAGCGCTGATATGAACTGCAGCACAATAAAACACAAGGAGGACACAAAGAAACAACCAGGACGAGCGCTGATATGAACTGCAGCGCGATAAAACACAAAGAGGACACAAAGAAACATCTCAAGTGGGCATGGCAGCAGGGGCGTAGCCAGGAATTTTTTTCGGGGGGGGGGGTTTCACCGGCCCGACCGGGGGGGGGGGGCAAGCTTCTGCTTTCCTCTACGTCTCTTGATCGATAATAAATATCGGTAGTTTAAGCAAACGCTATACATGTATATCAAAGACATGGCACCCCCCCCCCTTCACGTGTGTGTGTGCTTGTGCAGAAATTAAGTAAAAAGTAAAGTAAGCTCAGTAAATACAGTAAGGACGACAGGTACAGTGGGCGTTTGGAGCAACGGTCTCTCATCGCGCCACTGAATGGACCAGTCTTCGAAAACGCATCATTGAGACGACCCGTGCGATCGGAGAAGACATCATTAATTGTTAATTTCCGTTAAGCATAGATGGCGTCGTCCTCGTCGGGGCGAAGTGCATTTCACAAGTCAAGGACGGCTATACGCGTGAAAATGCACGTGTGACCAGGCTATACCTACTCCCATAGCAATAGCTTGTTCGCTGCGTCTTTGCGCTAGAAAACTTAAATACGCGCAAAAACGCGTAAGGATTTCTTTTTTCGAAGCTTTCGTCGCCCTGCTCCCTCATACGAGAGGGTTGCATTTCCTGCGGCAAGTGCATGGGCCGCTGTGTCTTCCGCTTTGTGCGAGCGTGCAGCCGTCATTGCCTTTACGTCAACAGATTCAGAATTGTACAGAATATTTCACCGCACAGCATAGATATGGCATGTGTACGCATATTAAGTAGTGCGTGCAACTCATTTCTGCTTCACTTACGCCGGTGCAAACAGGAAGCGGCCTTGTACCTCACAGAATCTCGACTGAATGGTGTACTAGTGATGCAGGAATGAACTCCGGTCTTGTTCAGTGCATAGTGCACATAATCAATTTCACAGGACGCGTGAACTCCGACGAGAACTGTCAGCGCCTGCAACAAGAATTTACTCACGCTGTACTGCGCACAGCAGTAATCCATGCTTGTCGGCTGTCTGTTTCGTGCATTCTGTTGCGAGTCGGTGGAATTTCACTGCTGTCATCAACCCCTTCGTGTGTAAATTGCTGGTTTGGGATTCCACAACAAAACAGCAACTACCAGCCTTCCGTAATAGCTGGTTTGGGATTCAACAACACAACAGTAATTACCAGCCTTCCGTAGGGGCGCACTCGCAAACAAGAGACGTTTCTCGCGCAGACTAAGCCTACGTTCACACTTGGGAAGCGGCAAGCGGGCGGAAAGGCCAAAGCGGGCGGAAAGGCCAAAGCGGCCGGAAAATTTTTTCTGTGCCTGTCCAAGTTGTTCACATTTGTTTTGCTACCGCCGCGGCCGCCGCTGCCGTTTTCGTCCAGATCCATCTAGTCTGCGTACGTTTGTCGGCGTGGTGGCGCTCATTATCGCATTATTTCGAGCGGTATGTTCATTCATTGACCCACGTACCGTCATCAAAAGTGATCATTTTACGCAACTTCGCGTGTCATCTGCGACCTTCGGTAAATTCCTCGTTGGCGTACCGTAATTCTCCTCACACGGGCGCTGTAGCGCCGAGTCACAGGTTGGTGCCTAGGCGTGATAATATTTCTTTAATAGCTCTTATTTACAAGTTGTAATAACATTTCATCATTTCGTATTCTCGGCGCCTCCAGGACACCAAAGCGGCAACGGGAACACCACAGCTAAAACCCGGGCTGGCCCTTGTGTTGGGGCTCGCCAAAGCCAGCGCGTCCTACGTGAGACCTACGCTCTCAATCTATCGTCACGACGAGAAAAGCACCCCGCGACTTCTGCAACATACCGTACACGTGCGAGGAGAATTATGGAGCGCCAACGAGGAATCTGCCTAACTACTGTCTGCCATGGAAGTGGAAGAAGAAATGGCTTTTATACTTCTACCTACTTGTTTTCTAGAAATTGACAATGAATAAACGGAAGACGCGGGCACCTCGGAAACGGCGGTGGTGAGTTCGCCTGGCTTTGCAAAAGCGCGAAAAGTTGGGTTACGCCAAGGCTTCGTTGCCGCACCTCCAGTCGCGCGACGTTGAATACTATCACGAGTATTGCTGACAGTACGTTTTAGTGCCACTCTTGTCGTAGAGCAAGGGCTGGTTCTTGATCGCGTCGATCAGCATTACAGCCTACACTTTTGGTGCCATGTTCAATTTTACGACCGGTTGTTTACATGCTAGTGTAGCTTCCAGTGAAGCAGAACGACTTTCCGCCGCGTTTCCGCTTCGCCATGGCGAAAAAATCGGCCCGAGACCAATTTGGCTCGCAGCCTGTTTTTCTGCCTGTTTTGCCACCTAGGCGGGCGGATTTTTGCAAGATTTTGCCGCTTCCGACAGCTTCGAGACCAAGTGTGAACGTAGCCTAAGATCCTGCGCGAGCGCCGCCTAACCGGCACCTGAAGGGAAGCGGCGGAAATGTATACCGGAGATTTCGACCACCTGGGGTCTTTAACGTGCACCTAAATCTAAGTAAACAGGCCTAGAGCGTTCTCGCCATCTAAAATGCGGCTGCCGCATTTGTTGCTTCATTTGTTGCGCATTTGTTGCTTCAGAATGCGGCCGCCACATTCTCGCCCAAAACTTCACAGAGTGTCAAAGCCTTAACAAACACTGTGACAGTTTTTTCCATATTCAGACATGATTCTCTGTAAATTACCAACCCAGACGGAAGCGCCCAGGAATGAAATTGTGATAGTAGTACCGGTTTCATGAATTATGTCAGCGCGAAGCGACGAGAAAAAAGGGTGGGTAAGGGGGGGGGGGGTTGCGGAAAAAATTTCAGGGGGGGGGGGGGTTTGAAACCCCCACCCCCCCCCCCTGGCTACGCCCCTGCATGGCAGCAGCAGACACGGCAACATGCTGGGCAATCCTTTTTGCTTTGCGCTACAGGTCTTTCTCGGAGCTCTGCTGACGCCGCCTGATTTTCATCAAACGACACGTGGCGACCATTTTCAAGAATTTAATGCTGTATCAGTGACACTGCTCTACGACGGTGTCATCTCAGGACAGGATCATCCTTGGCTATCAGCGACTATACCTTTGACGACATCGGCGACGTCATGTCACGTGGCACTTCCAACGACTATAAGACTACCGCCGGAGCCATTCTTCGCCAGTGGGCATGGCAGCAGCAGACACGGCAACATGCTGAGCAATCCTTTTTGCTTTACGCTCCAGGTTAGTGATTTTAAATCTGAACATTGTTACCGAAGTGACGACCGTTTTTTAGTGCTGCTGCCCTGCCCACTAGGTGTTCAGAGCTTCCTGTCTTCTTTTTTTTCATTTTCAAAAGATCTGTTGTCTTACGGCGATATTGAATCAAATCCTGGTCCGACAGAAAAAGAGATGCTAGTGGAATTACTATCTGGCCAGAGCAAGATGAAATCAACAATGGAGTGCCTGCAGGTATCCCAGAACAAGATAGAGGACAAACTTTCCTCTTTAACTGAGGGGATTGACGGTATTGAGAGACAGTTATCCAGCCTGAAAGTCTTAGCCACGAAGGTACAAGATATGGAAGCCGCAATATCAGAACTTCAGGGGCAGCTCACTTCAGTTAGGAACCAGATGGACGACTTGGAAAACAGAGGCAGGAGAAATAACCTGATCATTTATGGTATAGAGGAAGATAGCATGGAGTCTGGTCAGGAACTGGAAATGAAAGTAACCGATGACGTTTTTCAGAAAAAAATTGGTTTAACGGGGAGTGGCGTCGAAAGATGCCATAGACTGGGTAAAAAGCAAGCAGGCAGGGTGCGACCAGTTATGTTGAAAGTCCTCGACTTTCGTGAAAAAATGTCAATATTACGGTTATGTCATAAGCTCAAAGGCTCAGGAATATCGATAGCCGAGGACTATTCAAAGCGAGTTCGGAAAATACGCAAACAACTCTGGAAAAGTTGCGCGAAAGAGAGAGCAGATGGAGCCAAGGTAAAACTAACTTTCGACAAACTAAGCATTGATAGCGTCTTATTTGGATGGGACGAATCAAAGGGTTCTCCCTACAGGCTTAAAAGAAAATCAAACTGACTTTCGACTAAGACATCTCGGACCCTGAAAGTATTAAATGTCAATTGTAGAAGTATACTCAACAAGATCACTCAGTTGGAGCCTCTTCTGCTCTTGCACAAGCCGGATATAGCAGTTTTGACTGAGACCTGGCTAAATGACACTGTGTTTGACAGTGAGTTCGTTCCCACCGGCTACAGTTCGTATCGAAAAGACCGTGATGGTAGAGGGGGGGGGGGGTGTTAGCATACTTTTTAAATCATCCTTGCGAATTTTTTAATGCCTGAAATACCCAATGTAGAGTGTATTTTTTGTACAGCTTACTATGCAAATATTAGGTATGTTATTGCGGCAATATCCCGACCCCCTAATTCTACCATTGCCGTATTTGATGAGCTGAGGCAATATTTGTGTACGAATGTTAAACCCGGTAATCGTACTATATTATCAGGAGATTTTAATTTGCCTAATGTAGACTGGGTAACATTCTCACTTAAAAAACATGACCCTCTAGGGGAAGCAATGCTGGACATTGTTTTTGCCTTTGACTTATTGCAAATTGTGGAACAAAGCACACGAGGCAGTTCTCAGTCAGTGCTCGACCTTTTTTTGTCAGTGGATCAATTAGCACCAAAACTAATTGCGAGATAGTACCTGGCATATCGGATCACGAGGCTGTACTACTCACCATTGCAGACGCCGTGTTAGATAAGAAATCTGAATGTTCATCTTACCGAAACTTCTCTCGAGCCGATGATGTATCAATTATTGATATACTTTCGCTTAATTTTGACGACTTTTCAAGTAGCACGGAAGACGTAGTGTCGCTGTGGGGCAGGTTTCAAAAAATAGTAAAAGAGTCCATTGATCGCTTTGTCCCGTTGTCGATTAAAAAGAAAAGTCGCCATAATCCGTGGATCTCCCGCGAGACATTGCGGCTGAAACTGAAACGTGTAAAGAAAAAATTAAAAGTTGAAAACGAGCAGTCGATAAAACAAAAGATCGACGACATTTCCTCTCAGCTTAAAAGTCAAGTGCATGCCGATAAACAACGCTACTATGGTGAATCGCTACCAAGTTTCATAACTACGGCTCCAGAGAAATTTTGGCGTTCTATTTCTTCGACCACCAAGGAATGTGTTGTATTTTATGTTGATGGTAAGGCAGTTCACGAAAGCGAAGAAATAGCAAATGCGTTTAACAAACACTTCAAGTCCGTCTATACAAGTGATAAGGATGTAATGCCACCTTTCGAAATGACTGTGCCGCCTATATCCGATGTCCAAATAAGCGAACCAGGTATACTAAACATGCTCTCACAACTGAACACTAAAAAATCTTCTGGCCCGGACAACATTCCAAACGCATCTTTAAAACGGTATGCAGAATGGGCATCAAAGTACTTGCACGTTCTGTTCACAAGGTCATTGTGTGAGGGACAAGTACCGAGTGACTGGAGGACGGCCAGAGTGAAGCCATTACATAAAACAGGAAAAAAGCACTGCATTCAAAACTATCGTCCAATTTCTTTAACATCTACGGTATGTAAACTTTTGGAACGCATAATCCATAATCATATCTCAGAATTCTTGGAAAACAATAATATACTAACAAAGCATCAACACGGATTATGAAAAGGCTACTCCACAATTACCCAATTGGTTTTAACAGTGCACGACTTTGCGAAAGCAATTAACAATGGGAAACAAATAGATGCTATTTTCATGGATTTTTCAAAGGCTTTCGACAAGATCTCTCACAAAAAACTACTTTACAAATTGAGCAAGATACTGAAAAACTCCGGACTAATTAATTGGCTCACAGCATACCTTGATGGCAGAGAACAATTTGTTGTTTTTAATGATAATTCTTCTCAACGACTTCCGGTAGACTCTGGTGTTCTGCAGGGCTCGGTCCTTGGACCTCTCTTGTTCCTTTTATTTATAAATGATATGCTGCATGGTATTCCAGTTATGGTTAAGCTTTATGCTGATGACTGTGTATTGTACTCAGAAATAGACAATATAAATCACCAGGAGTTGCTGAACAATGCTTTTCGACAAATTGTCGACTGGTGCGATTCCTGGCAAATGTCGATTACTTTCGAGAAAACTGTTTTTATGTCCATTTCACATAAGAAGCATAAACTGACGTTTAAGTACGGTATCAATAACATCATTCTTTCCGAAGTAACACATTATAAGTATCTTGGACTCTGGATCACAAATGACCTCACTTGGACTAAGCACCGTGAATATGTAATAGCTAATGCTAACCGCAAGCTCTTTTTTTAAGGAGGACCTTGAAACTTTCTACTTCCACTGTACGCCTACTGGCATATAAAGCTATAATTCTGCCGATGCTAGACTATGCATGTGTAATTTGGGACCCTTTTTACTAAAACTGGCACTAACAATATAGAAATGGTGCAAAGAAAAGCAGATCGTTTCATTTATAACAGCTTCAGACAGACTTCAGTGACAGACCTCTTAACAAAAGCGAACCTGCCACCATTAATTCAAAGAAACCGTCTATCACGACTAAAATTCCTTTTTCAACTCATCAATGGTCATTATAAGACAGATCTCACGGGAATAATTACTTTTTCATCGGGTTATGCTACTAGGCAACGACATAGCCGAACAATAACCCCATCTAGTACGCGTAATAATTGTTTTAAGTATTCCTTCTTTCCACGAACAATCGTTGAATGGAATCACCTGACCAATGACCAAGTTTTAAAATCATCACTTTCGGCGTTTGTTTCAAGTATTGAGTAAAAATTTGTTATCTTGCTGTGCTACTGCTATGTTTCAAGCTCTGTTGACCTGCTTTGTATTGTGTTCGTTGCCTATGCTATAGTGTTCTTTACATATGTATTGTTTCCCACCCTGCTAAAATCCCCACTGGGGATTGCAGTATTGATAAATAAAAAATAAAGAAACAACCAGGACGAGCGCTGATATGAACTGCAGCGCAATAAAATACAAAGAGGACACAAAGAAAGAACTAGGACGAGTGCTGATATGAACTGCAGTGCAAAAGAACACAAGGAGGACACAAAAGACGACCAGGACGAGCGCCGATATGATTTGCAGTGCAAAAAAACACAACAAGGACACAAAGAAACGACCAAGGCGAGCGCTGATATCAACTGCAGTGCAATAAAACACAAGGAGTACACAAGAGCACGACCAGGACGAACGCTGATATGAACTGCAGCGCAATAAAACACAAAGAGGACACAAAGGAACAACTAGGACGAGTGCTGATATTATTACGAAGTCATCGAAACTGCTGGCTTTTCCCCGTTTTACCTCTTGTATGGCCGAGACCCGACGCTACCACTCGACACTGTGCTTCCGTCCACCACAGCTTCCACTAGCGATTATGCCCGTGATGCAATCGCCCATGCTGACCATGCTCGCCAACTTGCGCGTGCTCGTCTGCAAGTGTCTCAAGAAAAACAAAAACAACGCTACGACCTCCGTCACCGTGATGTGCATTTTGCGCCCGGCACCCTCGTGTTGCTTTGGTCACCATCGCGTAAAGTTGGCCTTTGTGAAAAACTGCTCCCCTGTTACACCGGCCCATATCGCGTACTCCGCCAAGTGACCGATGTCACCTACGAAATCGTTCTCGCCAAGCCCACTACGTCCTCCGCTGTGACCACCAGTGATATCGTCCACGTCGCCCGACTCAAACCCTACAACTCTCCAAGCGCATTGGATATTTAACAGCACCGTGACGGTGCTTTTGCCGCCGGGGGGTAGTATTACGATATCATCGAAAGATGTTCAAGGGACGAGCCGCCGCGAGAAAGACGATGAAGTGTGTCTGTGCTCTTGGTGCGAGCGAGTGTAGGCCTGGCTGTCTGGCTCCAGTGTAAATAGCCTGTAAATAGCCTCTTTCGTCTGTGTCCTTCCACACGTAACAATATGAACTTCAGCGCAAAAGGACACAAGGAGGACACAAAGAAACGACCAGGACGAGCGCCGATATGAAATGCAGTGCAAAAAAACACAACGAGGACACAAAGAAACGACCAAGGCGAGTGCTGATATGAACTGCAGTGCAATAAAACACAAGGAGTACACAAGAACAAAACCAGGACGAACACTGATAGGAACTGCAGCGCAATAAAACACAAAGATGACACAAAGAAACAACCAGGACGAACGCTGATATGAACTGCAGCACAATAAAACACAAGGAGGACACAAAGAAACGATCAGGAAGAGCGCTTATACGAACTGCAGCGCAAAAAACAACGAGGACACAAAGAAACGACCAGGGCCAGCGCTGATATGAACTGCAGTGCAATAAAACACAAGGAGGACACAAAGAAACAACGCTGATATGAACTGCAGCGCAATAAAACACAAAGAGCGAGCGCTGATATGAACTGCAGCACAATAAAACACTAGGAGGACACAAAGAAACGACCATGACGAGCGCCGATATGAACTGCAGCGCAAAAAAAACACAACGAGGACAAAAAGAAACGACCAGGGCGAGCGCTGATATGAACGGCAGTGCAATAAAACACAAGGAGGACACAACGACCGGGGCGAGCGCTGATATGAACTGCAGCACAATAAAACACAAAGAGGACACAAAGAAACAACCAGGACGAGCGCTGATATGAACTGCAGTGCAATAAAACATAAGGAGTACGCAAGAACACGACTAGGACGAGCACGGATATGAACTGCAGCACAATAAAACACAGAGGACACAAAGAAACAACCAGGACGAGCGCTGATATGAACTGCAGCGCTATAAAACACAGACACAAAGAAATCACCAGGACGAGAAATATATTCCAAAAGAACTTCTTGGGCAAGTTGGTGCTGATATTTCCTAGGTGAATTTTCCTGAATTATTTCCTAGGCATGCATAAATGAATTATTTCCTAGGCATGCCAATAGTATTGGTAAGTGTGACAATGCGCATCTTCCTGCGCATTGTAAGGCCTGTCATTGTGAGCCACGCTTTAAGCGAGTGTCGATTCTGGGCAAAAGTAGTGACAAAACTTCGAGGCAGTTGATGGAAGCTTACTTTATTAAAAAGAAAGGGTATGATTGTGTTAGTGACACATCCATCACATTGTATTCTGCAGAAATGTGCTTTCTTGATAAAATGTTATCATGACCATGTCGTTCCATGTCATACCTTGGCTCTCTGCGCACGCGCGGAAGTTATCTTTGTTTCTGTATGCTCTGACGCTGTCATTAAACAGTTGGTAGTTTGGCGCTTCACTGTCTCTTCTCTTCTGTCCCCTTTTCACAAAATGCATTTCGCGCCACAGACAAGTTCACCTAGGAAAAACCAGGACGAGCGCTGATATGAACTGCAGCGCAATAAAACACAAGGGGTACACAATACCACGACCAGGACGAACGCTGATATGAACTGCAGTGCCATAAAACACAGAGGACACAACGACCAGGGCGAGCGCTGATATGAACTGCAGCACAATAAAACACAAGGAGGACACAAAGAAACGACCAGGACGAGCGCCAATATGAACTGCAGTGCAATAAAACACAAGGAGTACACAAGAACACGACCAGGACGAGCGCTGATATGAACTGCAGCGCAAAAAACACAAGGACACAAAGAAACGACCAGGACGAGCACTGATATGAACTGCTGCGCAATAAAACACAAGGAGGATGCAAAGCAACGACCAGGGCGAGTGCTGATATGAACTGCAGTGCAATAAAACACACGGAGGACGCAAAGAAACGATCAGGAAGAGCACTGATATGAACTGCAGTGCAATAAAACACAAAGGGGACACAAAGAAACGACCAGGACGAGCACTTATATGAACTGCAGCGCAAAAAAAACACGAGGACACAACGAAACCACCAGGGCGAGCGCTGATATGAACTGCAGTGCAATAAAACACAAGGAGTACACAAGATCACGACCAGGATGAGCGCTGATATGAACTCCAGCACAATAAAACACAAGGAGGACACAAAGAAACAACCAGAACGAGCACTGATATGAACTGCAGCGCAAAAAAACACAAGGACACAAAGAAACGACTAGGACAAGCACTGATATGAACTGCAGTGCCATAAAACACAAAGAGGGCACAACAACCAGGGCCTGTGCTGATATGAACTGCAGCACAATAAAAGACAAGGAGACAAAAAGAAACGACCAGGGCGAGCGCTGATATGAACTGCAGTGCAATCAAACACAAGGACTACACAAGAACACGACCAGTACGAGCGCTGATATGAACTGCAGCGCAATAAAACACAAGGAGGACGCAAAGAAACTACCAGGACGAGTGCTGATATGAACTGCAGCACAATAAAACACACGGAGGACACAAAGAAACGATCAGGAAGAGCACTCATATGAACTGCAGCGCAGTAAACACAAAGAGGACACAAAGAAACGACCAGGACGAGTGCTTATATGAACTGCAGCGCAAAAAACACAACGAGGACACCAAGAAATGACCAGGGCGAGCGCTGATATCAACTGCAGTGCAATAAAACACAAGGAGTACACAAGAACATGACCAGGATGAGCGCTGATATGAACTGCAGCACAATGAAACACAAGGAGGACACAAAGAAACAACCAGGACGAGCGCTGATATGAACGGCAGCACATTGAAACACAAGGAGGACACAAAGAAATAACCAGAACGAGCGCTGATATGAACTGCAGCGCAATAAAACACAAAGAGGACACAAAGAAACAACGCTGATATAAACTGCAGAGCAATAAAACACAAAGAGCGAGCGCTGATATGAACTGCAGCACAATAAAACACAAGGAAGACACAAAGAAACGACCAGGACGAGCGCCGATATGAACGGCAGTGCAAAAAGCACAACGAGGACACAAAGAAACGACCAGGGCGAGCGCTGATATGAACTGCAGCGCAATAAAACACAAAGTGGACACAAAGAAACAACCAGGACGATCGCTGATATGAACTGCAGCGCAATAAAACATAAGGGGTACACAATAACACGACCCGGACGAACGCTCATATGAACTGCAGCACAATAAAGCACAAGGAGGACACAAAGAAATCACCAGGACGAGTGCTGATATGAACTGCACCGCGCAATAAAACACAAGGAGTATGCAAGAACACGACCAGTACGAGCGCTGATATGAACTGTAGCACAACGAAACACAAGGAAGACACAAAGAAATGACCAGGACGATCGCTGATATGAACTGCAGCACAATAAAACATAAGGGGTACACAATAACACGACCAGGACGAACGCTCATATGAACTGCAGCACAATAAAACACAAGGAGGACACAAAGAAATTACCAGGACGAGTGCTGATATGAACTGCACCGCGCAATAAAACACAAGGAGTATGCAAGAACACGACCAGGACGAGTGCTGATGTGAACTGCAGCGCAAAAAACACAAGGACACAAAGAAACTACCAGTACGAGCGCTGATTTAACTGCAGCGCAATAAAACACAAGGAGGACGCAAAGAAATGACCGAGGGCGAGCGCTGATATGAAGTGCAGCGCAATAAAACACAACAAGGACACAAAGAAACGACCAGGGCGAGCGCTGATATCAACTGCAGTGCAATAAAACGCAACGAGTACACAAGAACACGACCAGGACGAGTGCTGATATGAACTGCAGCACAATAAAACACAAGGAGGACACAAAGAAACAACGCTGATATGAACTGCAGCGCAATAAAACACAAAGAGTGAGCGCTGATATGAACTGCAGCACAATAAAACACAAGGAAGACACAAAGAAACGACCAGGACGAGCGCCGATATGAACTGCAGCACAAAAATCACAACGAGGACACAAAGAAACGACCAGGGCGAGCGCTGATATGAACTGCAGTGCAATAAAACACAAGGAGGACACAACGACCAGCGCGAGCGCTGATATGAACTGCAGCGCAATAAAACACAAGGAGGACACAAAGAAACAACCAGGACGATCGCTGATATGAACTGCAGCGCAATAAAACATAAGGGGTACACAATAACACGACCCGGATGAACGCTCATATGAACTGCAGCACAATAAAACACGAGGAGGACACAAAGAAATCACCAGGACGAGTGCTGATATGAACTGCAGCACAATAAAACACAAGGAGGACACAAAGAAACAACGAGGACGGGTGCTGATATGAACTGCAGCGCAGTAAAACACAAAGAGGACACAAAGAAACAACCAGGACGAGTGCTGATATAAACTGCAGCACAATAAAACACGAAGAGGACACAAAGAAACAACCAGGACGAGCGCTGATATGAACTGCAGTGCAATAAAACACAAAGAGGACACAAAGAAACGACCAGGACGGGTGCTTATATGAACTGCAGCGCAATAAAACACAAGGAGGACAAAAAGAAACGACCAGGACGAGCACTGATATGAACTGCAGTGCAATAAAACACAAGGAGTACACAAGAACACAACCAGGACGAGCACTGATATGAACTGCAGCGCAATAAAACACAAAGGGGACAGAAAGAAACAGCCAGGATGAGCACTGATATGAACTGCTGCACAATGAAACATAAGGAGGACACAAAGAAACAACCAGAACGAGCGCTGATATGAACTGCGGCGCAATAAACCACAAAGAGGACACAAAGAAACAATGCTGATATGAAGTGCAGCGCAATAAAACCCAGAGGACACAAAGAAACAACCAGGACGAGCGCTGATATGAACTGCAGCGCAATAAAACACAAGGACACAAAGAAACGACCAGGATGAGCGCTGATATTAACTGCAGATCAATAAAACACAAGGAGAACACAAGAACACGACCAGGACGAGCGCTGATATGAACTGCAGCACAATAAAACACAAAGAGGACAGAAAGAAACGACCACGACGAGCGCCGATATGAACTGCAGCGCAAAAGAAACACAACGAGGACAAAAAGAAACGACCAGGGCGAGCGCTGATATGAACTGCAGTGCAATCAAACACAAGGAGTACACAAGAGCATGACCAGGACGAGCGCTGATATGACCTGCAGCACAATGAAACACAAGGAGGACACAAAGAAACAACCAGGACGAGCGCTGATATGAACGGCAGCACAATGAAACACAAGGAGGACACAAAGAAATAACCAGAACGAGCGCTGATATGAACTGCAGCGCAATAAAACACAAAGAGCGAGCGCTGATATGAACTGCAGCAGAATAAAACACAAGGAGGACACAAAGAAACGACCAGGACGAGCGCCTTTATGAACTGCAGCGCAAAAAGCACGAGGACACAAAGAAACGACCAGGGCGAGCGCTGATATGAACTGCAGCACAATAAAACACGAAGAGGACACAAAGAAACAACCAGGACGAGCGCTGATATGAACTGCAGTGCAATAAAACACAAAGAGGACACAAAGAAACAACCAGGACGATCGCTGATATGAACTGTAGCGCAATAAAACATAAGGGGTACACAATAACACGACCAGGACGAACGCTCATATGAACTGCAGCACAATAAAACACAAAGAGGACACAAAGAAATCACCAGGACAAGTGCTGATATGAACTGCACCGCGCAATAAAGCACAAGGAGGACACAAAGAAACGACCAGGACGAGCGCCGATATCAACTGCAGCACATTAAAACACAAGGAGGACACAAAGAAACGACCAGGACGAGCGCCGATATCAACTGCAGCGCAATAAAACACAAGGAAGACACAAAGAAACGACCAGGACGAGTGCTGATATGAACTGCAGCGCAAAAAACACAAGGACACAAAGAAACTACCAGTACGAGCGCTGATTTGAACTGCAGCGCAATAAAACACAAGGAGGACGCAAAAAAACGACCAGGGCGAGCGCTGATATGAAGTGCAGCGCAATAAAACACACGGAGGACACAAAGAAACGATCAGGAAAAGCACTGATATGAAGTGCAGCGCAATAAAACACAAAAACGACACAAATAAACGACGAGGACGAGCGCTTATATGAACTGCAGCGCAAAAAACACAAGGACACAAAGAAACGACCAGGGCGAGCGCTGATATCAACTGCAGTGCAATAAAACGCAACGAGTACACAAAAACACGATCAGGACGAGCGCTGATATGAACTGCAGCACAATAAAACACAAGGAGGACACAAAGAAACAACGAGGACGGGTGCTGATATGAACTGCAGCGCAGTAAAACACAAAGAGGACACAAAGAAACAACCAGGACGAGCGCTGATATGAACTGCAGCACAATAAAACCGAAGAGGACACAAAGAAACAACCAGGACGAGCGCTGATATGAACTGCAGTGCAATAAAACACAAAGACGACACAAAGAAACGACCAGGACGGGTGCTTATATGAACTGCAGCGCAATAAAACACAAGGAGGACAAAAAGAAACGACCAGGACGAGCACTGATATGAACTGCAGTGCAATAAAACACAAGGAGTACAAAAGAACACAACCAGGACAAGCACTGATATGAACTGCAGCGCAATAAAACACAAAGAGGACACAAAGAAACAGCCAGGACGAGCACTGATATGAACTGCAGCACAATGAAACACAAGGAGGACACAAAGAAACAACCAGAACGAGCGCTGATATGAACGGCAGTGCAATAAAATACAAGGAGGACACAACGACCGGGGCGAGCGCTTCTTCTTTCTGGGGTTTTACGTGCCAAAACCAGGTCTGATTTTGAGGCACGCCGTAGTGGAGGGCTCCGGATTAATTTTGACCACCTGGGGTTCCTTAACGTGCACTACAACGTAAGCACACGGGCGTTTTTGCATTTCGCCTCCATCGAAATGTGGCCGCCGGGGCCGGGATTCGATCCCGCAACCTCGTGCTCAGCAGCGCAACGCCTTAGCTGACTGAGCCACCCCGGCGGGTCGGGGCGAGCGCTGATATGAACTGCAGCACAATAAAACACAAAGAGGACACAAAGAAACAACCAGGACGAGCGCTGATTTGAACTGCAGTGCAATAAAACATAAGGAGTACGCAAGAACACGACCAGGATGAGCACTGATATGAACTGCAGTGCCATAAAACACAAAGAGGACACAACGACCAGGGCGAGTGCTGATATGAACTGCAGCACAATAAAACACAAAGAGGACACAAAGAAACAACCAGGCCGAGCGCTGATATGAACTGCAGCGCTATAAAACACAAAGACACAAAGAAATCACCAGGACGAGAAATATATTCCAAAAGAACTTCTTGGGCAAGTTGGTGCTGATATTTCCTAGGTGAATTTTCCTGAATTATTTCCTAGGCATGCATAAATGAATTATTTCCTAGGCATGCCAATAGTATTGGTAAGTGTGACAATGCGCATCTTCCTGCGCATTGTAAGGCCTGTCATTGTGAGCCACGCTTTAAGCGAGTGTCGATTCTGGGCAAAAGTAGTGACAAAACTTCGAGGGAGTTGATGGAAGCTTACTTTATTAAAAAGAAAGGGTCTGATTGTGTTAGTGACACATCCATCACATTGTATTCTGCAGAAATGTGCTTTCTTGATAAAATGTTATCATGACCATGTACTTCCATGTCATACCTTGGCTCTCTGCGCACGCGCGGAAGTTATCTTTGTTTCTGTATGCTCTGACGCTGTCATTAAACAGTTGGTAGTTTGGCGCTTCACTGTCTCTTCTCTTCTGTCCCCTTTTCACAAAATGCATTTCGCGCCACAGACAAGTTCACCTAGGAAAAACCAGGAGGAGCGCTGATATGAACTGCAGCGCAATAAAACACAAGGCGTACACAATAACACGACCAGGACGAACGCTGATATGAACTGCAGCGCCATAAAACACAGAGGACACAACGACCAGGGCGAGCGCTGATATGAACTGCAGCACAATAAAACACAAGGAGGACACAAAGAAACGACCAGGGCGAGCGCCAATATGAACTGCAGTGCAATAAAACACAAGGAGTACACAAGAACACGACCAGGACGAGCGCTGATATGAACTGCAGCGCAAAAAACACAAGGACACAAAGAAACGACCAGGACGAGCACTGATATGAACTGCTGCGCAATAAAACACAAGGAGGACGCAAAGCAACGACCAGGGCGAGTGCTGATATGAACTGCAGTGCAATAAAACACACGGAGGACGCAAAGAAACGATCAGGAAGAGCACTGATATGAACTGCAGTGCAATAAAACACAAAGGGGACACAAAGAAACGACCAGGACGAGCACTTATATGAACTGCAGCGCAAAAAAAAACACGAGGACACAACGAAACCACCAGGGCGAGCGCTGATATGAACTGCAGTGATAAAACACAAGGAGTACACAAGATCACGACCAGGATGAGCGCTGATATGAACTGCAGCACAATAAAACACAAGGAGGACACAAAGAAACAACCAGAACGAGCACTGATATGAACTGCAGCGCAAAAAAACACAAGGACACAAAGAAACGACTAGGACGAGCACTGATATGAACTGCAGTGCATAAAACACAAAGAGGGCACAACAACCAGGGCCTGTGCTGATATGAACTGCAGCACAATAAAAGACAAGGAGACACAAAGAAACGACCAGGACGAGCGCCGATATGAACTGCAGTGCACAAAAACACGAGGAGAAAAAGAAACGACCAGGGCGAGCGCTGATATGAACTGCAGCGCAATAAAACACAAGGAGGACGCAAAGAAACTACCAGGACGAGTGCTGATATGAACTGCAGCACAATGAAACACACGGAGGACACAAAGAAACGATCAGGAAGAGCACTCATATGAACTGCAGCGCAGTAAACACAAAGAGGACACAAAGAAACGACCAGGACGAGCGCTTATATGAACTGCAGCGCAAAAAACACAACGAGGACACCAAGAAACGACCAGGGCGAGCGCTGATATGAACTGCAGCGCAATAAAACATAAGGGGTACACAATAACACGACCCGGACAAATGCTCATATGAACTGCAGCACAATAAAACACAAGGAGGACACAAAGAAATCACCAGGACGAGTGCTGATATGAACTGCACCGCGCAATAACACACAAGGAGTATGCAAGAACACGACCAGTACGAGCGCTGATATGAACTGTAGCACAACGAAACACAAGGAAGACACAAAGAAATGACCAGGACGATCGCTGATATGAACTGCAGCACAATAAAACATAAGGGGTACACAATAACACGACCAGGACGAACGCTCATATGAACTGCAGCACAATAAAACACAAGGAGGACACAAAGAAATTACCAGGACGAGTGCTGATATGAACTGCACCGCGCAATAAAACACAAGGAGTATGCAAGAACACGACCAGGACGAGTGCTGATGTGAACTGCAGCGCAAAAAACACAAGGACACAAAGAAACTACCAGTACGAGCGCTGATTTGAACTGCAGCGCAATAAAACACAAGGAGGACGCAAAGAAATGACCAGGGCAAGCGCTGATATGAAGTGCAGTGCAATAAAACACACGGAGGACACAAAGAAACGATCAGGAAGAGCACTGATATGAACTGCAGCGCAAAAAACACAACAAGGACACAAAGAAACGACCAGGGCGAGCGCTGATATCAACTGCAGTGCAATAAAATGCAACGAGTGAGCGTTGATATGAACTGCAGCACAATAAAACACAAGGAAGACACAAAGAAACGACCAGGACGCGCGCCGATATGAACTGCAGCACAAAAAGCACGAGGACACAAAGAAACGACCAGGGCGAGCGCTGATATGAACTGCAGTGCAATAAAACACAAGGAGGACACAACGACCAGCGCGAGCGCTGATATGAACCGCAGCGCAATAAAACATAAGGGGTACACAATAACACGACCCGGACGAACGCTCATACGAACTGCAGCACAATAAAACACAAGGACACAAAGAAATCACCACGACGAGGGCTGATATGAACTGCAGCACAATAAAACACAAGGAGGACACAAAGAAACAACGAGGACGGGTGCTGATATGAACTGCAGTGCAGTAAAACACAGAGGACACAAAGAAACAACCAGGACGAGTGCTGATATGAACTGCAGCACAATAAAACACGAAGAGGACACAAAGAAACAACCAGAACGAGCGCTGATATGAACTGCAGTGCAATAAAACACAAAGAGGACACAAAAAACGACCAGGACGGGTGCTTATATGAACTGCAGCACAATTAAACACAAGGAGGACAAAAAGAAACGACCAGGACAAGCACTGATATGAACTGCAGTGCAATAAAACACAAGGAGTACACAAGAACATGACCAGGACGAGCGCTGATATGAACTGCAGCGCAAAAAACACAAGGACACAAAGAAACGACCAGGACGAGCACTGATATGAACTGCTGCGCAATAAAACACAAGGAGGATGCAAAGCAACGACCAGGGCGAGTGCTGATATGAACTGCAGTGCAATAAAACACACGGAGGACGCAAAGAAACGATCAGGAAGAGCACTGATATGAACTGCAGTGCAATAAAACACAAAGGGGACACAAAGAAACGACCATGACGAGCACTTATATGAACTGCAGCGCAAAAAAAAACACGAGGACACAACGAAACCACCAGGGCGAGCGCTGATATGAACTGCAGTGCAATAAAACACAAGGAGTACACAAGATCACGACCAGGATGAGCGCTGATATGAACAGCAGCACAATAAAACACAAGGAGGACACAAAGAAACAACCAGAACGAGCACTGATATGAACTGCAGCGCAAAAAAACACAAGGACACAAAGAAACGACTAGGACGAGCACTGATATGAACTGCAGTGCCATAAAACACAAAGAGGGCACAACAACCAGGGCCTGTGCTGATATGAACTGCAGCACAATAAAAGACAAGGAGACACAAAGAAACGACCAGGACGAGCGCCGATATGAACTGCAGTGCAAAAAACACGAGGACAAAAAGAAACGACCAGGGCGAGCGCTGATATGAACTGCAGTGCAATCAAACACAAGGAGTACACAAGAACACGACCAGTACGAGCGCTGATATGAACTGCAGCGCAATAAAACACAAGGAGGACGCAAAGAAACTACCAGGACGAGTGCTGATATGAACTGTAGCACAATAAAACACACGGAGGACACAAAGAAACGATCAGGAAGAGCACACATATGAACTGCAGCGCAGTAAACACAAAGAGGACACAAAGAAACGACCAGGACGAGTGCTTATATGAACTGCAGCGCAAAAAACAACGAGGACACCAAGAAACGACCAGGGCGAGCGCTGATATGAACTGCAGTGCAATAAAACACAAGGAGTACACAAGAACATGACCAGGATGAGCGCTGATATGAACTGCAGCACAATGAAACACAAGGAGGACACAAAGAAACAACCAGGACGAGCGCTGATATGAACGGCAGCACAATGAAACACAAGGAGGACACAAAGAAATAACCAGAACGAGCGCTGATATGAACTGCAGCGCAATAAAACACAAAGAGGACACAAAGAAACAACGCTGATATGAACTGCAGCGCAATAAAACACAAAGAGCGAGCGCTGATATGAACTGCAGCACAATAAAACACAAGGAAGACACAAAGAAACGACCAGAACGAGCGCCGATATGAACGGCAGCGCAAAAAGCACAACGAGGACACAAAGAAACGACCAAGGCGAGCGCTGATATGAACTGCAGCGCAATAAAACACAAAGTGGACACAAAGAAACAACCAGGACGATCGCTGATATGAACTGCAGCGCAATAAAACATAAGGGGTACACAATAACACGACCCGGACGAACGCTCATATGAACTGCAGCACAATAAAGCACAAGGAGGACACAAAGAAATCACCAGGACGAGTGCTGATATGAACTGCACCGCGCAATAAAACACAAGGAGTATGCAAGAACACGACCAGTACGAGCGCTGATATGAACTGTAGCACAACGAAACACAAGGAAGACACAAAGAAATGACCAGGACGATCGCTGATATGAACTGCAGCACAATAAAACATAAGGGGTACACAATAACCCGACCAGGACGAACGCTCATATGAACTGCAGCACAATAAAACACAAGGAGGACACAAAGAAATTACCAGGACGAGTGCTGATATGAACTGCACCGCGCAATAAAACACAAGGAGTATGCAAGAACACGACCAGGACGAGTGCTGATGTGAACTGCAGCGCAAAAAACACAAGGACACTGAGATGATTTGATCTTCCTAGGTCAACGAAGGGTTGTTTACCCGGGAATGTATTTGTACTTGCACGGTTCGAATTATTGTGGCAACCACTGAGACTAATTCACAGTGGGGAAAAGAAACAACGAAGCCGATTGTTAACAAGACATGAACATATAATTAACACAAACTGTCACACACAAACTAACTAACCAAGGTACTAAGATTAATATAAAAGTTCATGCACTTTTAAATGTTCTCTCACAATAAATAATTATATATATAACAGTAATTAAAGTTCGTGACCGGTCACAATTACTTGGTAGCGTCGGTGCAGCGCTGTACGGGGCGGCGTTGTGACGGCGTCAGATGTAGTGCGTCGGTCGCGTGAGTATAAGACGATGAGACACTACTTGCGTCTTGACGATCGTCCGCAGCTCGGCCAAGAAGTCACAGGAGGAAAGTAGGTAGGGCTTGCCTTCAGCACCATGTCACTGCAGGACCCACGGACACCAAAGGCTGGAGGTAGAACAGAGGCCGGATCGTCGCTGAAGTTATGAAACTCGGGCCCGCAGCCCGACAGCTTCGCTTCTCCGCCCGGCCCTCCTGAAGTCTTTGAGACTCGGACCCACAGTCAGACAGCCTCACTTCTCCGACGGGTGCTCTTGAGGTCTTGAGGTTCGGACCCAGAGCCCGACAACCTTGCCTCGACCACTCCGCACACCGGCCTTCTTTTCGAACGTTGCCTTCCTTCTCTTCTTCTTCTGCTCCCTCTTCCAGCAATCGTGTGTCTTCGTGATTCGCTGTTGGCCGAGGTGCCGTGTTAGGCGAGCACGCGCCGAATCCCGCCATTCTTTTTCTTCTTTGATGGTCACTGATCGTCCGCCGCACCAGACACGCGCACATAAGTCTTTTGTACATGACAAAAAGTCCCCATTTTCGAAAAGTTTTTTTTTTTGATGAAGCGAAAATAAAAATAAAAAAAAACTGTGGCGATGCGCGTGGACTCGTGAGACTTCATACAGTACATGTACTAAACAGATTGAGCGACATGCAGATTTCAACAAAAAAAAAATAAGAAAGCATACAAAATCATGAGCTTCTTAAGTGCTGGATTCAATATATGATCCTGACCTACTCAAATAATCAGCTCCAATGTTTTCGGAGCCTCTTATGTGTTCGACCTTGAAAGAATATTCTTGAAGAGCTAGGCTCCATCGAAGAACTCTGCTATTGAGATGTTTAGCCCGCGACAAATACAACAGAGGTTGGTGGTCTGTTTGGATTGTGAAGGTAGTTCCGTATAGAAAAAGGTGGAACTTCTCTATCGCCCAAACTAATGCTAAGCATTCCCTTTCAATGGCGGAATATCGAGTTTCACGTGGAATAAGCTGCCTGCTCGCATAGAAAACGGGATGAACAACCCCCTCATGTTCTTGCATTAGAACTGCACCTATACCGGTGTCAGAGGCGTCTGTGCGGAGAAAGAATTCCTTCTGGAGGTTAGGCGCCCTTACAATGGGTTTAGAGCTTAGCGCGTTCTTCAGATCCTGAAACGCATTTTCTCTTTGAGGGGTCCAAATCACGCGGCTGCTTTCTCTCTTTCGCGTTAACTCAACAAGAGGTCGGGCCTTCTCAGCGTAATGGGGAATGAAGTCTCGGTAATAACCAGTGAGTCCAAGAAAAGAACGCACTTGTTTCTTGGTTTCCGGTTTTGGAGCATTTAATATCTTTTCTATCGTGCTGTCGACAGGTTCTATCTTATTGCCTCCTAACCGGTGGCCTAAAAATATTATCGAAGTGGTTCCTATTTCACACTTTTGAGGTTTGACTGTTAACCCTGCGCTCCGAATTCTTTCGAACAGCTGCCGGAGCGTGTAGACATGTTCCTCCCAAGTAACTGTGGCTACCAGCACGTCATCTATATAGTGCACAACGTTATTCAAGCCAGCTAGAAGAGTGCGCATGAGGCGAGTGAAAATTGCCGAAGCTGTCTTAATGCCGAAGGGCATAAACAGAAATTGGTAGTGTCCGGATTGTGTGGAAAATGCGGTCTTGGCTCTGGACTTCTCTTCGAGTGGTACTTGCCAATAACCCTTTGTGAGATCCAGTTTTGAAAAATAGATCTTGTTTCCCACTTCCGCGAACATCAAGTCTGTCCTTGGCATTGGCTCTGCATCCGAGACTAGCACACTGTTAATGCGCCGGAAATCAATGCACGCTCGGTACGTTTTGTCTGGCTTTTTAACAAGAACTAGAGGTGAATTGTAGGGAGAATTTGAGCGTTCGATCACTCCTAGCTGTAACATGTCATTCACTTCCCGTTCAACAATCTCCTTCATGGAAAAGGGCAAAGGATATTGCGGCGTGTTAATCGGTTCTGAAGTTGTCAACTCAAGGCAACATTCGAGGAGTGTTGTCTTGCCCGGTACTTCCGAAAATATGTCTTTATAAGCTACTAACAGTTCTTGCAGCTCAGACCTTTGGCTTTCATCCAGGGCATCAGATGTGCGAATGCTTTCGATACCCCCGCCTGCTTCGGCTTTAAAACTTGGTAAGGGGGCTTCAGTTTCTGGCTCTTCCACCACGACAAACGAGGCAGTTTGGAACGCGGCTAGTGGTTGGCGCTCTTCATAACGCTTCAGCATGTTGATGTGGAATAATTTAGTAGTATGGCCCACGTCCAACCAGTAGTCAAAATTATTTTTCTTTCCGGTGACTGCAAATGGTCCCTTCCATTGCATCATGAGTTTGTTGTCACTGGTTGGGAGGAGTATTAGCGCGCGATCTCCTATCTTCAGCTGTCGGCGACAACTGTTTCGGTCGTAGTACCCCTTTTGAGTCTTCTGAGCTTTGCACAAGTTCTGGTGAGCTAACTTCAAAGTCTCTTCTAGTCGGTTTCTGAGGTCGAGAACGTATGCATATGTCGTCTTAACATCTTCCTTGAGCCTGTCTCTTGTCCAGAGATCCTTGAGTATGGCCAAGGGTCCTCGTACTTGTCCGTATATCAATTCAAATGGCGAAAAACCGAGGCTGGTTTGTGGCACCTCACGGTACGCAAAAAGAAGAGGAGCAAGATATCGATCCCAGGCTTTTGGTTTCTCTTGGCATAGTTTCCGCAGCATCATCTTAAGGGTTCCGTTGAAGCGCTCCACCATTCCATTACACATTGGATGATAAGGCGTTGAACTGAGATGCTTGATGGCGAGTAAATCATTGATTTCTTTCATCAACTCTGATGTAAAACAAGATGCCTGGTCACAAAGGATCTCGTGTGGGAAACCGATCCTTGAGAACATCTCAACCAACCCTTCGACTACAGTTGCTGAGTCAATAGAAGGTAAAGGGATGGCGTCCGGGAAGCGAGTTGCAAAGTCCACAAGAGTGAGTATATATCGGTTGCCCTTACTCGATGTTGGAGTCAAGGGACCGATGATATCTACCGCTACCCGTTCGAATGGGGTATCTATAAGCGGCATTCGTCCCAGTGGAGCCTTGCCCACTCTACCTTTTGGGAAGGTTCTTTGACATACATCGCACGATCTCACAAATCTTTTAACGTCCTCTTGGACGCCGGGCCAATAAAATGATCCAAGGACCCGTTCCGTGGTTTTCCGTATGCCTTGATGCCCAGACAAGGAGTTGTCATGTGCCATATTAAGGACTTCGAGGCGTAGGCATTTCGGTACCACTGCTTGATCGATTATTTTTCCTGGGCATATTTGATAGCATCTGTACAACACGCCTTCATCCAGGTAGAACGAATGGGCGGTTGTACCTTTTCCCGGAATATTTTTCCCGATTTTGCTTCTACAAACTTGAAGTGTTGTGTCTTCCTGCTGCTTTGTCCGAAACATTTCTCTTGACAATTGTAAGGCTCCAACGCTCACCGGGGACCATGGTTTCGAGATCTTGGCACCCACTATAACCTGCAGAGAACCACTGTCTTCTTTCGTAGTGCTCATCTCGCGTGATTTACTTGCTACAGAAGTAAACGAGGATGCTTTCCAATTGGGATCTGGCTCCATGGGTTGGCGTGCTCCAGGAACGTTACCAATGATCACATCATACAATGGTCTCTCTATGCACTTTGCGACCGTAACACCGGAGAAGTACGGTGATGAAATGTTGACTTCCGCTTCCGGAACGTTAATAGAGCTACCATCAGCCAGTAGTATGATAGACTCAGTGCCTATCATTGCTGCGTCCGGTACAAGATCTCGTCGTACGACTATACTATTGCTTCCTGTATCTCGCAGAACCCAAACGGTCTGTCCAAAAAGCTCTCCTTTCAACACCGGCATGTCAAAAGACTTGCTAGACCAGACTCCCAAAGCATTAGAAAATGTCTCATCTTGCTGCTTGGTACTACGTTCAAAGCATTCCCGTGCATCTTTTTGCTGGTCGGGAGGTAGTATGCAGCATGCTGATGAGCCTTTGGCACCTGGTTCATTTCGTCTGCATGATTGCACATCGTGTCCATATCTGCGGCAATATTCACAATATGACTGTTTTGTCTTCACACGGCAATCTGATGTCTTGTGTCCTATCTTATCACATATGAAGCAACGGACTTGAGACTTCACACCTGGTTTCTCATTCGTTTCTTTGCCAGGATTTTGTTCTTGCCTCTCCTTGAACACCAGCAAATTATGCTGCCTCTGTGCCTCCAAATAGTGATCGGCCGCTTCCGAGGCCTCATCCACGGTCTTGCAGTTTCTCTCACGAAGAAAAAGCGCCAAGCGACTATGGCAGTTATTCAAGAATTGTTCTGCGACTATCAAGTCTCGAACCGCATTGAACGTCTTCCCCTGGTTTGCCATCTCCACCCAACGGTCGAAGTAGCTGAAAAGCCGAGTAGCATACTGCTTGCCGGTTTCTCCATCCTGTGGTTTACTTTGCCGGAATCTCTCTCGGTATCCCTCAGCAGTAAACCGAAATCGTTTTAACAATGCCAGTTTTGCTTTGTTGTAATCCAGGGAGTCTTCGGGCGATAAACGACCAAACACTTTCAGTGCTTCCCCACCGAGGCACAAGCTGAGAGCGGTGGCCCACTTTTCTTTTGGCCAGCCCTGTCCCGTGGCTACATGTTCAAAGCGCTTTAAATATGCGTCGAGGTCATCTCGAGAATCATTGAACATGGGGATCAGATTATGTGGGTTGATGGGGGCCAAGACTTCCGCTTGGTTCATGTGACTTGCACCATTCCCACTCCCACTGCTTTCTCCCACCTCAGCGAGCCTCAGACGCAACTGCAAATTCTTTTCTTCTAGCTCAAGGCGCTGTTTGGTCGCCTCTCTTTCCGCTGCCCGTTCCTCACGCGCCTTCGCATCTTCCTCCCGAGCTTTGGTGACTTGCTCGTCCGCCCAATTTCTCAGCTCCGCGCCCTGCAGCCCCAAGCGCTCACCCAACGTAATAAATTCTGCCAAACTCATATTCACCTGTCGCTAAAGCAACTGTGAACAACCGGCTTCGTCCTGTCGCGCGGACGCCAATTTGTGATGATTTGATCTTCCTAGGTCAACGAAGGGTTGTTTACCCGGGAATGTATTTGTACTTGCACGGTTCGAATTATTGTGGCAACCACTGAGACTAATTCACAGTGGGGAAAAGAAACAACGAAGCCGATTGTTAACAAGACATGAACATATAATTAACACAAACTGTCACACACAAACTAACTAACCAAGGTACTAAGATTAATATAAAAGTTCATGCACTTTTAAATGTTCTCTCACAATAAATAATTATATATATAACAGTAATTAAAGTTCGTGACCGGTCACAATTACTTGGTAGCGTCGGTGCAGCGCTGTACGGGGCGGCGTTGTGACGGCGTCAGATGTAGTGCGTCGGTCGCGTGAGTATAAGACGATGAGACACTACTTGCGTCTTGACGATCGTCCGCAGCTCGGCCAAGAAGTCACAGGAGGAAAGTAGGTAGGGCTTGCCTTCAGCACCATGTCACTGCAGGACCCACGGACACCAAAGGCTGGAGGTAGAACAGAGGCCGGATCGTCGCTGAAGTTATGAAACTCGGGCCCACAGCCCGACAGCTTCGCTTCTCCGCCCGGCCCTCCTGAAGTCTTTGAGACTCGGACCCACAGTCAGACAGCCTCACTTCTCCGACGGGTGCTCTTGAGGTCTTGAGGTTCGGACCCAGAGCCCGACAACCTTGCCTCGACCACTCCGCACACCGGCCTTCTTTTCGAACGTTGCCTTCCTTCTCTTCTTCTTCTGCTCCCTCTTCCAGCAATCGTGTGTCTTCGTGATTCGCTGTTGGCCGAGGTGCCGTGTTAGGCGAGCACGCGCCGAATCCCGCCATTCTTTTTCTTCTTTGATGGTCACTGATCGTCCGCCGCACCAGACACGCGCACATAAGTCTTTTGTACATGACAGACACAAAGAAACTACCAGTACGAGCGCTGATTTATCTGCAGCGCAATAAAACACAAGGAGGACGCAAAGAAATGACCAGGGCGAGCGCTGATATGAAGTTCAGCGCAATAAAACACACGGAGGACACAAAGAAACGATCAGGAAGAGCACTGATATGAACTGCAGCGCAAAAAACACAACAAGGACACAAAGAAACGACCAGGGCGAGCGCTGATATCAACTGCAGTGCAATAAAACGCAACGAGTACACAAGAACACGACCAGGACGAGTGCTGATATGAACTGCAGCACAATAAAACACAAGGAGGACACAAAGAAACAACGCTGATATGAACTGCAGCGCAATAAAACACAAAGAGTGAGCGCTGATATGAACTGCAGCACAATAAAACACAAGGAAGACACAAAGAAACGACCAGGACGAGCGCCGATATGAACTGCAGCACAAAAAGCACAACCAGGACACAAAGAAACGGCCAGGGCGAGCGCTGATATGAACTGCAGTGCAATAAAACACAAGGAGGACACAACGACCAGCGCGAGCGCTGATATGAACTGCAGCGCAATAAAACACAAGGAGGACACAAAGAAACAACCAGGACGATCGCTGATATGAACTGTAGCGCAATAAAACATAAGAGGTACACAATAACACGACCCGGACGAACGCTCATATGAACTGCAGCACAATAAAACACAAGGAGGACACAAAGAAATCACCAGGACGAGTGCTGATATGAACTGCAGCACAATAAAACACAAGGAGGACACAAAGAAACAACGAGGACGGGTGCTGATATGAACTGCAGCGCAGTAAAACACAAAGAGGACACAAAGAAACAACCAGGACGAGTGCTGATATGAACTGCAGCACAATAAAACACGAAGAGGACACAAATAAACAACCAGGACGAGCGCTGATATGAACTGCAGTGCAATAAAACACAAAGAGGACACAAAGAAACGACCAGGACGGGTGCTTATATGAACTGCATAGCAATAAAACACAAGGAGGACAAAAAGAAACGACCAGGACGAGCACTGATATGAACTGCAGTGCAATAAAACACAAGGAGTACACAAGAACACAACCAGGACGAGCACTGATATGAACTGCAGCGCAATAAAACACAAAGGGGACAGAAAGAAACAGCCAGGATGAGCACTGATATGAACTGCAGCACAATGAAACACAAGGAGGACACAAAGAAACAACCAGAACGAGCGCTGATATGAACTGCGGCGCAATAAACCACAAAGAGGACACAAAGAAACAACGCTGATATGAAGTGCAGCACAATAAAACCCAGAGGACACAAAGAAACAACCAGGACGAGCGCTGATATGAACTGCAGCGCAATAAAACACAAGGAGTACACAAGAACACGATCAGGACGAGCGCTGATATGAACTGCAGAGCAATAAAACACAAGGAGAACACAAGAACACGACCAGGACCAGCGCTGATATGAACTGCAGCACAATAAAACACAAGGAGAACACAAAGAAACAACCAGGACGAGCGCTGATATGAACTGCAGCGCAATAAAACACAAAGAGGACACAAAGAAACGACCACGACGAGCACCGATATGAACTGCAGCGCAAAAAAAAACACAACGAGGACAAAAAGAAACGACCGGGGCGAGCGCTGATATGAACTGCAGTGCAATCAAACACAAGGAGTACACAAGAGCATGACCACGACGAGCGCTGATATGACCTGCAGCACAATGAAACACAAGGAGGACACAAAGAAACAACCAGGACGGGCGCTGATATGAACGGCAGCACAATGAAACACAAGGAGGACACAAAGAAATAACCAGAACGAGCGCTGATATGAACTGCAGCGCAATAAAACACAAAGAGCGAGCGCTGATATGAACTGCAGCAGAATAAAACACAAGGAGGACACAAAGAAACGACCAGGACGAGCGCCGATATGAACTGCAGCGCAAAAAGCACGAGGACACAAAGAAACGACCTGGGCGAGCGCTGATATGAACTGCAGCACAATAAAACACGAAGAGGACACAAAGAAACAACCAGGACGAGCGCTGATATGAACTGCAGTGCAATAAAACACAAAGAGGACACAAAGAAACAACCAGGACGATCGCTGATATGAACTGTAGCGCAATAAAACATAAGGGGTACACAATAACACGACCAGGACGAACGCTCATATGAACTGCAGCACAATAAAACACAAGGAGGGCACCAAGAAATCACCAGGACGAGTGCTGATGTGAACTGCACCGCGCAATAAAACATAAGGGGTACACAATAACACGACCAGGACGAATGCTCATATGAACTGCAGCACAATAAAACACAAAGAGGACACAAAGAAATCACCAGGACAAGTGCTGATATGAACTGCACCGCGCAATAAAGCACAAGGAGTATGCAAGAACACGACCAGGACGAGCGCTGATATGAACTGCAGCACAATAAAACACAAGGAGGACACAAAGAAACGACCAGGACGAGCGCCGATATTAACTGCACCGCAATAAAACACAAGGAAGACACAAAGAAACGACCAGGACGAGTGCTGATATGAACTGCAGCACAAAAAACACAAGGACACAAAGAAACTACCAGTACGAGTGCTGATTTGAACTGCAGCGCAATAAAACACAAGGAGGACGCAAAGAAACGACCAGGGCGAGCGCTGATATGAAGTGCAGCGCAATAAAACACACGGAGGACACAAAGAAACGATCAGGAAAAGCACTGATATGAACTGCAGCGCAAGAAAACACAAAGACGACACAAATAAACGACGAGGACGAGCGCTTATATGAACTGCAGCGCAAAAAACACAAGGACACAAAGAAACGACCAGGGCGAGCGCTGATATCAACTGCAGTGCAATAAAACGCAACGAGTACACAAGAACACGATCAGGACGAGCGCTGATATGAACTGCAGCACAATAATACACAAGGAGGACACAAAGAAACAACGAGGACAGGTGCTGATATGAACTGCAGCGCAGTAAAACACAAAGAGGACACAAAGAAACAACCAGGACGAGCGCTGATATGAACTGCAGTGCAATAAAACACAAAGAGGACACAAAGAAACGACCAGGACGGGTGCTTATATGAACTGCAGCGCAATAAAACACAAGGAGGACAAAAAGAAACGACCAGGACGAGCACTGATATGAACTGCAGTGCAATAAAACACAAGGAGTACAAAAGAACACAACCAGGACGAGCACTGATATGAACTGCAGCGCGATAAAACACAAAGAGGACACAAAGAAACAGCCAGGACGAGCACTGATATGAACTGCAGCACAATGAAACACAAGAAGGACACAAAGAAACAACCAGAACGAGCGCTGATATGAACGGCAGTGCAATAAAACACAAGGAGGACACAACGACCGGGGCGAGCGCTGATATGAACTGCAGCACAATTAAACACAAAGAGGACACAAAGAAACAACCAGGACGAGCGCTGATATGAACTGCAGTGCAATAAAACATAAGGAGTACGCAAGAACACGACCAGGACGAGCGCTGATATGAATTGCAGTGCCATAAAACACAAAGAGGACACCACGACCAGGGCGAGTGCTGATATGAACTGCAGCACAATAAAACACAAAGAGGACACAAAGAAACAACCAGGACGAGCGCTGATATGAACTGCAGCGCTATAAAACACAAAGACACAAAGAAATCACCAGGACGAGAAATATATTCCAAAAGAACTTCTTGGGCAAGTTGGTGCTGATATTTCCTAGGTCAATTTTCCTGAATTATTTCCTAGGCATGCATAAATGAATTATTTCCTAGGCATGCCAATAGTATTGGTAAGTGTGACAATGCGCATCTTCCTGCGCATTGTAAGGCCTGTCATTGTGAGCCACACTTTAAGCGAGTGTCGATTCTGGGCAAAAGTAGTGACAAAACTTCGAGGGAGTTGATGGAAGCTTACTTTATTAAAAAGAAAGGGTCTGATTGTGTAGTGACACATCCATCACATTGTATTCTGCAGAAATGTGCTTTCTTGATAAAATGTTATCATGACCATGTAGTTCCATGTCATACCTTGGCTCTCTGCGCACGCGCGGAAGTTATCTTTGTTTCTGTATGCTCTGACGCTGTCATTAAACAGTTGGTAGTTTGGCGCTTCACTGTCTCTTCTCTTCTGTCCCCTTTTCACAAAATGCATTTCGCGCCACAGACAAGTTCACCTAGGAAAAACCAGGACGAGCGCTGATATGAACTGCAGCGCAATAAAACACAAGGCGTACACAATAACACGACCAGGACGAACGCTGATATGAACTGCAGTGCCATAAAACACAGAGGACACAACGACCAGGGCGAGCGCTGATATGAACTGCAGCACAATAAAACACAAGGAGGACACAAAGAAACGACCAGGACGAGCGCCAATATGAACTGCAGTGCAATAAAACACAAGGAGTACACAAGAACACGACCAGGACGAGCGCTGATATGAACTGCAGCGCAAAAAACACAAGGACACAAAGAAACGACCAGGACGAGCACTGATATGAACTGCTGCGCAATAAAACACAAGGAGGACGCAAAGCAACGACCAGGGCGAGTGCTGATATGAACTGCAGTGCAATAAAACACACGGAGGACGCAAAGAAACGATCAGGAAGAGCACTGATATGAACTGCAGTGCAATAAAACACAAAGGGGACACAAAGAAAAGACCAGGACCAGCACTTATATGAACTGCAGTGCAAAAAAACACGAGGACACAACGAAACCACCAGGGCGAGCGCTGATATGAACTGCAGTGCAATAAAACACAAGGAGTACACAAGATCACGACCAGGATGAGCACTGATATGAACTGCAGCACAATAAAACACAAGGAGGACACAAAGAAACAACCAGAACGAGCACTGATATGAACTGCAGCACAAAAAACACAAGGACATAAAGAAACGACTAGGACGAGCACTGATATGAACTGCAGTGCATAAAACACAAAGAGGGCACAACAACCAGGGCCTGTGCTGATATGAACTGCAGCACAATAAAAGACAAGGAGACACAAAGAAACGACCAGGACGAGCGCCGATATGAACTGCAGTGCAAAAAAAAACACGAGGAGAAAAAGAAACGACCAGGGCGAGCGCTGATATGAACTGCAGTGCAATCAAACACAAGGAGTACACAAGAACACGACCAGTACGAGCGCTGATATGAACTGCAGCGCAATTAAACACAAGGAGGACGCAAAGAAACTACCAGGACGAGTGCTGATATGAACTGCAGCACAATAAAACACGCGGAGGACACAAAGAAACGATCAGGAAGAGCACTCATGTGAACTGCAGCGCAGTAAACACAAAGAGGACACAAAGAAACGACCAGGACGAGCGCTTATATGAACTGCAGCGCAAAAAACACAACGAGGACACCAAGAAACGACCAGGGCGAGCGCTGATATGAACTGCAGTGCAATAAAACACAAGGAGTACACAAGAACATGACCAGGATGAGCGCTGATATGAACTGCAGCACAATGAAACACAAGGAGGACACAAATAAACAACCAGGACGAGCGCTGATATGAACGGCAGCACAATGAAACACAAGGAGGACACAAAAAAATAACCAGAACGAGCGCTGATATGAACTGCAGCGCAATAAAACACAAAGAGGACACAAAGAAACAACGCTGATATGAACTGCAGCGCAATAAAACACAAAGAGCGAGCGCTGATATGAACTGCAGCACAATAAAACACAAGGAAGACACAAAGAAACGACCAGGACGAGCGCCGATATGAACGGCAGCGCAAAAAGCACAATGAGGACACAAAGAAACGACCAGGGCGAGCGCAGATATGAACTGCAGTGCAATAAAACACAAGGAGGACACAACGACCAGGGCGAGCGCTGATATGAACTGCAGCGCAATAAAACACAAAGTGGACACAAAGAAACAGCCAGGACGAGCACTGATATGAACTGCAGCACAATGAAACACAAGGAGGACACAAAGAAACAACCAGAACGAGTGCTGATATGAACGGCAGTGCCATAAAACACAAAGAGGGCACAACGACCGGGGTGAGTGCTGATATGAACTGCAGCACAATAAAACACAAAGAGGACACAAAGAAACAACCAGGACGAGCGCTGATATGAACTGCAGCGCTATAAAACACAAAGACACAAAGAAATCACCAGGACGAGAAATATATTCCAAAAGAACTTCTTGGGCAAGTTGGTGCTGATATTTCCTAGGTGAATTTTCCTGAATTATTTCCTGGGCATGCATAAATGAATTATTTCCTAGGCATGCCAATAGTATTGGTAAGTGTGACAATGCGCATCTTCCTGCGCATTGTAAGGCCTGTCATTGTGAGCCACGCTTTAAGCGAGTGTCGATTCTGGGCAAAAGTAGTGACAAAACTTCGAGGGAGTTGATGGAAGCTTACTTTATTAAAAAGAAAGGGTCTGATTGTGTTAGTGACACATCCATCACATTGTATTCTGCAGAAATGTGCTTTCTTGATAAAATGTTATCATGACCATGTAGTTCCATGTCATACCTTGGCTCTCTGCGCACGCGCGGAAGTTATCTTTGTTTCTGTATGCTCTGACGCTGTCATTAAACAGTTGGTAGTTTGGCGCTTCACTGTCTCTTCTCTTCTGTCCCCTTTTCACAAAATGCATTTCGCACCACAGACAAGTTCACCTAGGAAAAACCAGGACGAGCGCTGATATGAACTGCAGCGTAATAAAACACAAGGGGTGCACAGTAACACGACCAGGACGAACGCTGATATGAACTGCAGTGCCATAAAACACAGAGGACACAACGACCAGGGCGAGCGCTGATATGAACTGCAGCACAATAAAACACAAGGAGGACACAAAGAAACGACCAGGACGAGCGCCAATATGAACTGCAGTGCAATAAAACACAAGGAGTACACAAGAACACGACCAGGACGAGCGCTGATATGAACTGCAGCGCAAAAAACACAAGGACACAAAGAAACGACCAGGACGAGCACTGATATGAACTGCTGCGCAATAAAACACAAGGAGGACGCAAAGCAACGACCAGGGCGAGTGCTGATAAGAACTGCAGTGTAATAAAACACACGGAGGACGCAAAGAAACGATCAGGAAGAGCAGTGATATGAACTGCAGTGCAATAAAACACAAAGGGGACACAAAGAAACGACCAGGACGAGCACTTATATGAACTGCAGCGCAAAAAAAAACACGAGGACACAACGAAACCACCAGGGCGAGCGCTGATATGAACTGCAGTGCAATAAAACACAAGGAGTACACAAGATCACGACCAGGATGAGCGCTGATATGAACTGCAGCACAATAAAACACAAGGAGGACACAAAGAAACAACCAGAACGAGCACTGATATGAACTGCAGCGCAAAAAAACACAAGGACACAAAGAAACGACTAGGACGAGCACTGATATGAACTGCAGTGCCATAAAACACAAAGAGGGCACAACAACCAGGGCCTGTGCTGATATGAACTGCAGCACAATAAAAGACAAGGAGACACAAAGAAACGACCAGGACGAGTGCCGATATGAACTGCAGTGCATAAAAACACGAGGACAAAAAGAAACGACCAGGGCGAGCGCTGATATGAACTGCAGTGCAATCAAACACAAGGAGTACACAAGAACACGACCAGTACGAGTGCTGATATGATCTGCAGCGCAATAAAACATAAGGAGTACGCAAGAACACGACCAGGACGAGCGCTGATATGAACTGCAGTGCCATAAAACACAAAGAGGACACAACGACCAGGGCGAGTGCTGATATGAACTGCAGCACAATAAAACACAAAGAGGACACAAAGAAACAACCAGGACGAGCGCTGATATGAACTGTAGCGCTATAAAACACAAAGACACAAAGAAATCACCAGGACGAGAAATATATTCCAAAAGAACTTCTTGGGCAAGTTGGTGCTGATATTTCCTAGGTCAATTTTCCTGAATTATTTCGTAGGCATGCATAAATGAATTATTTCCTAGGCATGCCAATAGTATTGGTAAGTGTGACAATGCGCATCTTCCTGCGCATTGTAAGGCCTGTCATTGTGAGCCACACTTTAAGCGAGTGTCGATTCTGGGCAAAAGTAGTGACAAAACTTCGAGGGAGTTGATGGAAGCTTACTTTATTAAAAAGAAAGGGTCTGATTGTGTAGTGACACATCCATCACATTGTATTCTGCAGAAATGTGCTTTCTTGATAAAATGTTATCATGACCATGTAGTTCCGTGTCATACCTTGGCTCTCTGCGCACGCGCGGAAGTTATCTTTGTTTCTGTATGCTCTGACGCTGTCATTAAACAGTTGGTAGTTTGGCGCTTCACTGTCTCTTCTCTTCTGTCCCCTTTTCACAAAATGCATTTCGCGCCACAGACAAGTTCACCTAGGAAAAACCAGGACGAGCGCTGATATGAACTGCAGCGCAATAAAACACAAGGCGTACACAATAACACGACCAGGACGAAGGCTGATATGAACTGCAGTGCCATAAAACACAGAGGACACAACGACCAGGGCGAGCGCTGATATGAACTGCAGCACAATAAAACACAAGGAGGACACAAAGAAACGACCAGGACGAGCGCCAATATGAACTGCAGTGCAATAAAACACAAGGAGTACACAAGAACACGACCAGGACGAGCGCTGATATGAACTGCAGCGCAAAAAACACAAGGACACAAAGAAACGACCAGGACGAGCACTGATATGAACTGCTGCGCAATAAAACACAAGGAGGACGCAAAGCAACGACCAGGGCGAGTGCTGATATGAACTGCAGTGCAATAAAACACACGGAGGACGCAAAGAAACGATCAGGAAGAGCACTGATATGAACTGCAGTGCAATAAAACACAAAGGGGACACAAAGAAAAGACCAGGACCAGCACTTATATGAACTGCAGTGCAAAAAAAACACGAGGACACAACGAAACCACCAGGGCGAGCGCTGATATGAACTGCAGTGCAATAAAACACAAGGAGTACACAAGATCACGACCAGGATGAGCGCTGATATGAACTGCAGCACAATAAAACACAAGGAGGACACAAAGAAACAACCAGAACGAGCACTGATATGAACTGCAGCACAAAAAAACACAAGCACACAAAGAAACGACTAGGACGAGCACTGATATGAACTGCAGTGCATAAAACACAAAGAGGGCACAACAACCAGGGCCTGTGCTGATATGAACTGCAGCACAATAAAAGACAAGGAGACACAAAGAAACGACCAGGACGAGCGCCGATATGAACTGCAGTGCAAAAAAAACACGAGGAGAAAAAGAAACGACCAGGGCGAGCGCTGATATGAACTGCAGCGCAATAAAACACAAGGAGGACGCAAAGAAACTACCAGGACGAGTGCTGATATGAACTGCAGCACAATAAAACACACGGAGGACACAAAGAAACGATCAGGAAGAGCACTCATGTGAACTGCAGCGCAGTAAACACAAAGAGGACACAAAGAAACGACCAGGACGAGCGCTTATATGAACTGCAGCGCAAAAAAACACAACGAGGACACCAAGAAACGACCAGGGCGAGCGCTGATATGAACTGCAGTGCAATAAAACACAAGGAGTACACAAGAACATGACCAGGATGAGCGCTGATATGAACTGCAGCACAATGAAACACAAGGAGGACACAAATAAACAACCAGGACGAGCGCTGATATGAACGGCAGCACAATGAAACACAAGGAGGACACAAAAAAATAACCAGAACGAGCGCTGATATGAACTGCAGCGCAATAAAACACAAAGAGGACACAAAGAAACAACGCTGATATGAACTGCAGCGCAATAAAACACAAAGAGCGAGCGCTGATATGAACTGCAGCACAATAAAACACAAGGAAGACACAAAGAAACGACCAGGACGAGCGCCGATATGAACGGCAGCGCAAAAAGCACAACGAGGACACAAAGAAACGACCAGGGCGAGCGCAGATATGAACTGCAGTGCAATAAAACACAAGGAGGACACAACGACCAGGGCGAGCGCTGATATGAACTGCAGCGCAATAAAACACAAAGTGGACACAAAGAAACAGCCAGGACGAGCACTGATATGAACTGCAGCACAATGAAACACAAGGAGGACACAAAGAAACAACCAGAACGAGTGCTGATATGAACGGCAGTGCCATAAAACACAAAGAGGGCACAACGACCGGGGTGAGTGCTGATATGAACTGCAGCACAATAAAACACAAAGAGGACACAAAGAAACAACCAGGACGAGCGCTGATATGAACTGCAGCGCTATAAAACACAAAGACACAAAGAAATCACCAGGACGAGAAATATATTTCAAAAGAACTTCTTGGGCAAGTTGGTGCTGATATTTCCTAGGTGAATTTTCCTGAATTATTTCCTGGGCATGCATAAATGAATTATTTCCTAGGCATGCCAATAGTATTGGTATGTGTGACAATGCGCATCTTCCTGCGCATTGTAAGGCCTGTCATTGTGAGCCACGCTTTAAGCGAGTGTCGATTCTGGGCAAAAGTAGTGACAAAACTTCGAGGGAGTTGATGGAAGCTTACTTTATTAAAAAGAAAGGGTCTGATTGTGTTAGTGACACATCCATCACATTGTATTCTGCAGAAATGTGCTTTCTTGATAAAATGTTATCATGACCATGTAGTTCCATGTCATACCTTGGCTCTCTGCGCACGCGCGGAAGTTATCTTTGTTTCTGTATGCTCTGACGCTGTCATTAAACAGTTGGTAGTTTGGCGCTTCACTGTCTCTTCTCTTCTGTCCCCTTTTCACAAAATGCATTTCCCACCACAGACAAGTTCACCTAGGAAAAACCAGGACGAGCGCTGATATGAACTGCAGCGCAATAAAACACAAGGGGTGCACAGTAACACGACCAGGACGAACGCTGATATGAACTGCAGTGCCATAAAACACAGAGGACACAACGACCAGGGCGAGCGCTGATATGAACTGCAGCACAATAAAACACAAGGAGGACACAAAGAAACGACCAGGACGAGCGCCAATATGAACTGCAGTGCAATAAAACACAAGGAGTACACAAGAACACGACCAGGACGAGCGCTGATATGAACTGCAGCGCAAAAAACACAAGGACACAAAGAAACGACCAGGACGAGCACTGATATGAACTGCTGCGCAATAAAACACAAGGAGGACGCAAAGCAACGACCATGGCGAGTGCTGATAAGAACTGCAGTGCAATAAAACACACGGAGGACGCAAAGAAACGATCAGGAAGAGCAGTGATATGAACTGCAGTGCAATAAAACACCAAGGGGACACAAAGAAACGACCAGGACGAGCACTTATATGAACTGCAGCGCAAAAAAAACACGAGGACACAACGAAACCACCAGGGCGAGCGCTGATATGAACTGCAGTGCAATAAAACACAAGGAGTACACAAGATCACGACCAGGATGAGCGCTGATATGAACTGCAGCACAATAAAACACAAGGAGGACACAAAGAAACAACCAGAACGAGCACTGATATGAACTGCAGCGCAAAAAAAACACAAGGACACAAAGAAACGACTAGGACGAGCACTGATATGAACTGCAGTGCCATAAAACACAAAGAGGGCACAACAACCAGGGCCTGTGCTGATATGAACTGCAGCACAATAAAACACAAGGAGACACAAAGAAACGACCAGGACGAGCGCCGATATGAACTGCAGTGCAAAAAAACACGAGGACAAAAAGAAACGACCAGGGCGAGCGCTGATATGAACTGCAGTGCAATCAAACACAAGGAGTACACAAGAACACGACCAGTACGAGTGCTGATATGAACTGCAGCGCAATAAAACACAAGGAGGACGCAAAGAAACTACCAGGACGAGTGCTGATATGAACTGCAGCACAATAAAACACACGGAGGACACAAAGAAACGATCAGGAAGAGCACTCATGTGAACTGCAGCGCAGTAAACACAAAGAGGACACAAAGAAACGACCAGGACGAACGCTCATATGAACTGCAGCACAATAAAACACAAGGAGGACACAAAGAAATTACCAGGACGAGTGCTGATATGAACTGCACCGCGCAATAAAACACAAGGAGTATGCAAGAACACGACCAGGACGAGTGCTGATGTGAACTGCAGTGCAAAAAACACAAGGACACAAAGAAACTACCAGTACGAGCGCTGATTTATCTGCAGCGCAATAAAACACAAGGAGGACGCAAAGAAATGACCACGGCGAGCGCTGATATGAAGTTCAGCGCAATAAAACACACGGAGGACACAAAGAAACGATCAGGAAGAGCACTGATATGAACTGCAGCGCAAAAAACACAACAAGGACACAAAGAAACGACCAGGGCGAGCGCTGATATCAACTGCAGTGCAATAAAACGCAACGAGTACACAAGAACACGACCAGGACGAGTGCTGATATGAACTGCAGCACAATAAAACACAAGGAGGACACAAAGAAACAACGCTGATATGAACTGCAGCGCAATAAAACACAAAGAGTGAGCGCTGATATGAACTGCAGCACAATAAAACACAAGGAAGACACAAAGAAACGACCAGGACGAGCGCCGATATGAACTGCAGCACAAAAAGCACAACGAGGACACAAAGAAACGACCAGGGCGAGCGCTGATATGAACTGCAGTGCAATAAAACACAAGGAGGACACAACGACCAGCGCGAGCGCTGATATGAACTGCAGCGCAATAAAACACAAGGAGGACACAAAGAAACAACCAGGACGATCTCTGATATGAACTGTAGCGCAATAAAACATAAGGGGTACACAATAACACGACCTGGACGAACGCTCATATAAACTGCAGCACAATAAAACACAAGGAGGACACAAAGAAATCACCAGGACGAGTGCTGATATGAACTGCAGCACAATAAAACACAAGGAGGACACAAAGAAACAATGAGGACGGGTGCTGATATGAACTGCAGCGCAGTAAAACACAAAGAGGACACAAAGAAACAACCAGGACGAGTGCTGATATGAACTGCAGCACAATAAAACACGAAGAGGACACAAATAAACAACCAGGACGAGCGCTGATATGAACTGCAGTGCAATAAAACACAAAGAGGACACAAAGAAACGACCAGGACGGGTGCTTATATGAACTGCATAGCAATAAAACACAAGGAGGACAAAAAGAACGACCAGGACGAGCACTGATATGAACTGCAGTGCAATAAAACACAAGGAGTACACAAGAACACAACCAGGACGAGCACTGATATGAACTGCAGCGCAATAAAACACAAAGGGGACAGAAAGAAACGGCCAGGATGAGCACTGATATGAACTGCAGCACAATGAAACACAAGGAGGACACAAAGAAACAACCAGAACGAGCGCTGATATGAACTGCGGCGCAATAAACCACAAAGAGGACACAAAGAAACAACGCTGATATGAAGTGCAGCGCAATAAAACCCAGAGGACACAAAGAAACAACCAGGACGAGCGCTGATATGAACTGCAGCGCAATAAAACACAAGGAGTACACAAGAACACGATCAGGACGAGCGCTGATATGAACTGCAGAGCAATAAAACACAAGGAGAACACAAGAACACGACCAGGACCAGCGCTGATATGAACTGCAGCACAATAAAACACAAGGAGAACACAAAGAAACAACCAGGACGAGCGCTGATATGAACTGCAGCGCAATAAAACACAAAGAGGACACAAAGAAACGACCACGACGAGCGCCGATATGAACTGCAGCGCAAAAAAAACACAACGAGGACAAAAAGAAACGACCGGGGCGAGCGCTGATATGAACTGCAGTGCAATCAAACACAAGGAGTACACAAGAGCATGACCACGACGAGCGCTGATATGACCTGCAGCACAATGAAACACAAGGAGGACACAAAGAAACAACCAGGACGGGCGCTGATATGAACGGCAGCACAATGAAACACAAGGAGGACACAAAGAAATAACCAGAACGAGCGCTGATATGAACTGCAGCGCAATAAAACACAAAGAGCGAGCGCTGATATGAACTGCAGCAGAATAAAACACAAGGAGGACACAAAGAAATGACCAGGACGAGCGCCGATATGAACTGCAGCGCAAAAAGCACGAGGACACAAAGAAACGACCAGGGCGAGCGCTGATATGAACTGCAGCACAATAAAACACGAAGAGGACACAAAGAAACAACCAGGACGAGCGCTGATATGAACTGTAGCGCAATAAAACATAAGGGGTACACAATAACACGACCAGGACGAACGCTCATATGAACTGCAGCACAATAAAACACAAGGAGGACACCAAGAAATCACCAGGACGAGTGCTGATGTGAACTGCACCGCGCAATAAAACATAAGGGGTACACAATAACACGACCAGGACGAATGCTCATATGAACTGCAGCACAATAAAACACAAAGAGGACACAAAGAAATCACCAGGACAAGTGCTGATATGAACTGCACCGCGCAATAAAGCACAAGGAGTATGCAAGAACACGACCAGGACGAGCGCTGATATGAACTGCAGCACATTAAAACACAAGGAGGACACAAAGAAACGACCAGGACGAGCGCCGATATTAACTGCAGCGCAATAAAACACAAGGAAGACACAAAGAAACGACCAGGACGAGTGCTGATATGAACTGCAGCGCAAAAAACACAAGGACACAAAGAAACTACCAGTACGAGTGCTGATTTGAACTGCAGCGCAATAAAACACAAGGAGGACGCAAAGAAACGACCAGGGCGAGCGCTGATATGAAGTGCAGCGCAATAAAACACACGGAGGACACAAAGAAACGATCAGGAAAAGCACTGATATGTACTGCAGCGCAATAAAACACAAAGACGACACAAATAACGACGAGGACGAGCGCTTATATGAACTGCAGCGCAAAAAACACAAGGACACAAAGAAACGACCAGGGCGAGCGCTGATATCAACTGCAGTGCAATAAAACGCAACGAGTACACAAGAACACGATCAGGACGAGCGCTGATATGAACTGCAGCACAATAATACACAAGGAGGACACAAAGAAACAACGAGGACGGGTGCTGATATGAACTGCAGCGCAGTAAAACACAAAGAGGACACAAAGAAACAACCAGGACGAGCGCTGATATGAACTGCAGCACAATAAAACACGAAGAGGACACAAAGAAACAACCAGGACGAGCGCTGATATGAACTGCAGTGCAATAAAACACAAAGAGGACACAAAGAAACGACCAGGACGGGTGCTTATATGAACTGCAGCGCAATAAAACACAAGGAGGACAAAAAGAAACGACCAGGACGAGCACTGATATGAACTGCAGTGCAATAAAACACAAGGAGTACAAATGAACACAACCAGGACGAGCACTGATATGAACTGCAGCGCAATAAAACACAAAGAGGACACAAAGAAACAGCCAGGACGAGCACTGATATGAACTGCAGCACAATTAAACACAAAGAGGACACAAAGAAACAACCAGGACGAGCGCTGATATGAACTGCAGTGCAATAAAACATAAGGAGTACGCAAGAACACGACCAGGACGAGCGCTGATATGAACTGCAGTGCCATAAAACACAAAGAGGACACAACGACCAGGGCGAGTGCTGATATGAACTGCAGCACAATAAAACACAAAGAGGACACAAAGAAACAACCAGGACGAGCGCTGATATGAACTGCAGCGCTATAAAACACAAAGACACAAAGAAATCACCAGGACGAGAAATATATTCCAAAAGAACTTCTTGGGCAAGTTGGTGCTGATATTTCCTAGGTCAATTTTCCTGAATTATTTCCTGGGCATGCATAAATGAATTATTTCCTAGGCATGCCAATAGTATTGGTAAGTGTGACAATGCGCATCTTCCTGCGCATTGTAAGGCCTGTCATTGTGAGCCACACTTTAAGCGAGTGTCGATTCTGGGCAAAAGTAGTGACAAAACTTCGAGGGAGTTGATGGAAGCTTACTTTATTAAAAAGAAAGGGTCTGATTGTGTAGTGACACATCCATCACATTGTATTCTGCAGAAATGTGCTTTCTTGATAAAATGTTATCATGACCATGTAGTTCCATGTCATACCTTGGCTCTCTGCGCACGCGCGGAAGTTATCTTTGTTTCTGTATGCACTGACGCTGTCATTAAACAGTTGGTAGTTTGGCGCTTCACTGTCTCTTCTCTTCTGTCCCCTTTTCACAAAATGCATTTCGCGCCACAGACAAGTTCACCTAGGAAAACCAGGACGAGCGCTGATATGAACTGCAGCGCAATAAAACACAAGGCGTACACAATAACACGACCAGGACGAACGCTGATATGAACTGCAGTGCCATAAAACACAGAGGACACAACGACCAGGGCGAGCGCTGATATGAACTGCAGCACAATAAAACACAAGGAGGACACAAGAAGAAACGACCAGGACGAGCGCCAATATGAACTGCAGTGCAATAAAACACAAGGAGTACACAAGAACACGACCAGGACGAGTGCTGATATGAACTGCAGCACAATAAAACACACACGGAGGACACAAGAAAACGATCAGGAAGAGCACTCATATGACTGCAGCGCAAAGTAAACACAAAGAGGACACAAAGAAACGACCAGGACGAGCGCTTATATGAACTGCAGCGCAAAAAAACACAACGAGGACAACAAGAAACGACCAGGGCGAGCGCTGATATGAACTGCAGTGCAATAAACACAAGGAGTACACAAGAACAGACCAGGAGAGCGCTTATATGAACTGCAGCGCAAAAAACACAACGAGGACACCAAGAAACGACCAGGGCGAGCGCTGATATGAAACTGCAGTGCAATAAAACACAAGGAGTACACAAAACATGACCAGGATGAGCACTGATATGAACTGCAGCACAATGAAACACAAGGAGGACACAAATAAACAACCAGGACGAGCGCTGATATGAACGGCAGCACAATGAAACACAGGAGCACACAAAAAAACAACCAGAACGAGCGATATGAACTGCAGCGCAATAAAACACAAAGAGGACACAAAGAAACAACGCTGATATGAACTGCAGCGCAATAAAACACAAAGAGCGAGCGCTGATATGAACTGCAGCACAATAAAACACAAGGAAGACACAAAGAAACGACCAGGACGAGCGCCGATATGAACGGCAGCGCAAAAAGCACAACGAGGACCAAAGAAACGACCAGGGCGAGCGCAGATATGAACTGCAGTGCAATAAAACACAAGGAGGACCACAACGACCAGGGCGAGCGCTGTATGAACTGCAGCGCAATAAACAAAGTGGACACAAAGAACACACACAGGACGAGCACTGATATGAACTGCAGCACAATGAAACACAAGGAGGACACAAAGAAACAACCAGAACGAGCGCTGATATGAACGGCAGTGCCATAAAACACAAAGAGGGCACAGCGACCGGGGTGAGTGCTGATATGAACTGCAGCACAATAAAACACAAAGAGGACACAAAGAAACAACCAGGACGAGCGCTGATATGAACTGCAGCGCTATAAAACACAAGACACAAAGAAATCACACAGGACGAGAAATATATTCCAAAAGAACTTCTTGGGCAAGTGGTGATATTTCCTAGGTGAATTTTCCTGAATTATTTCCTGGGCATGCATAAATGAATTATTTCCTAGGCTGCCAATAGTATTGGTAAGTGTGACAATGCGCATCTTCTGCGCATTGTAAGGCCTGTCATTGTGAGCCACACTTTAAGCGAGTGTCGATTCTGGCAAAGTAGTGACAAAAACTTCGAGGGAGTTGATGGAAGCTTACTTTATTAAAAAGAAAGGGTCTGATTGTGTAGTGACACATCCATCACATTGTATTCTGCGAAATGTGCTTTCTTGATAAAATGTATCATGACCATGTAGTTCCATGTCATACTTGGCTCTGCGCACGCGCGGAGTTATCTTTGTTTCTGTATGCACTGACGCTGTCATTAAACAGTTGGTAGTTGGCGCTTCACTGTCTCTTCTCTCTGTCCCCTTTTCACAAAAGCATTTCGCGCCACAGACAAGTTCAACCTAGGAAAAAACCAGGACGAGCGCTGATATGAACTGCAGCGCAATAAAAACACAAGGCGTACACAATAACACGACCAGGACGAACGCTGATATGAACTGCAGTGCCATAAAACACAGAGGACACAACGACCAGGGCGAGCGCTGATATGAACTGCAGCACAATAAAACACAAGGAGGACAAAAGAAGAAACGACCAGGAGCGCGCAATATGAACTGCAGTGCATAAAAACACAAGGAGTACACAAGAACACGACCAGGACGAGTGCTGATATGAACTGCAGCACAATTAAACACACGGAGGACACAAAGAAACGATCAGGAAGAGCAATCATATGAACTGCAGCGCAGTAAACACAAAGAGGACACAAAGAAACGACCAGGACGAGCGCTATATGAACTAGCGCAAAAAACACAACGAGGACACAAGAAACGACCAGGGCGAGCGCTGATATGAACTGCAGTGCAATAAAACACAAGGAGTACACAAGAACATGACCAGGATGAGCGCTTATATGAACTGCAGCGCAAAAAACACAACGAGGACACCAAGAAACGACCAGGGCGAGCGCTGATATGAACTGCAGTGCAATAAAACACAAGGAGTACACAAGAACATGACCAGGATGAGCACTGATATGAACTGCAGCACAATGAAACACAAGGAGGACACAACAAATAAACAACCAGGACGAGCGCTGATATGAACGGCCCAGCACAATGAA